>NW_007728847.1:54185-171016 GCF_000696425.1 Galeopterus variegatus | reverse complement strand
AAAAAAAAAAAAAAAAAAAAAAAAAAAAAAAAAAAGGGCCGGCCCGGTGGCACACTGCTACAGTGCGCCGCTTGGGAGCGCAGTGGCGCTCCCGCCGAGGGTTCAGATCCCACATACAGACCGGTTCCCGCTCACTGGCTGAGCGAGGTGCGGGCACAGCACCGAGGGTTGCGATCCCGTTGCCGGTCCTGGTTCGGCACGGGCGTGACACTGAGGGTTGCGATCCATTGCCGGACACGAAAAAAGACAAAAAGGAAAAAATAAAAATGTGATTTGGACAATTTTATAATGTATTTAAAAATATAGAATTAACATAGTATACTGATATTAAGGTTTATTTTAGAAAAAATGAATATTAATAAATGGCTAATCAAACATATTTATATGATTCAATTTCAAGTAAACTCAAAGATTAATTCTTTCTTGTGTTTTCATTTATTTTTTAAATTAAAATAATGCTTTAAAAATAAAATGCTACTTTTCTGGTACTAGTAATACATAATATATAAATATATAGTCTTTGAAAATTATTCACAAGCTTTAAAATACTTATACATGAAACTACATGAATTATTTAACACAAATTACTTTGATAAAGACAAATTCTGGATTTAATTATATCAGATAAATGATATAAATTCTTTTTCACACTGAAATATTTCTGAGAGAAAGGAGCTCTTTGAAATATGCCAATATATTAAAATACTTTTTTTCCTCCCACTGGCAAGTGAAATAAGAAAAATCAGCACAGCTGCTATAAATTGGCATTTATTTTTTCACCAATTGTTTCTCTTGAATTCTACCTGATTGAG
Organism: Galeopterus variegatus; assembly: GCF_000696425.1. Lineage (NCBI taxonomy): Eukaryota > Metazoa > Chordata > Mammalia > Dermoptera > Cynocephalidae > Galeopterus > Galeopterus variegatus. The sequence goes on along the minus strand of NW_007728847.1, from coordinate 170,204 downwards.
GCTTTCATTTGTCTGAAACAAAAAAGTGTAAGGTTAACTGTACATACACTCTTATTTTGCAAGGTATTTTTCCTTTGCTGATCAATTGTTTCAAATATTGCTCTAAAGTTTCACTGTTTGGCATTTTGGCAGATCCTTAAAAACTTAAATATTACTTAGAAATACAAAACCACCAAGATCTACTAGGAAGTAGTCTACACTGCTGTATTCTTGCTGTAGTGGCAAACTATCTTTACCTTCACTTCACTCCACAGAACCCATTTTATTAATGTTCATCGCCTAATGAACTGCAATGAAAATTTACTTGTTTCTTTTATCTTATTAAATACAGTTGTAGATTTCAAATGAAGTGATCTAAAAAGATATTTCATTTTTGACCTCATAAAATCTGAATATGGGAACCAATTCATAGGGGTAGACTTTCCTTTGTAACTAGGCTAAGAAAGGGTGATTGTTCTACTATTTTATCTTCACTGCCATTTATTTTTGAATTTTCATCTTTCTTTTTTCATTTTTTTTACTAGTCACCCTCTTCTTATATTATTCCCCCTCTCTTTTTTTCCTTACTTTGGATCAGGACTATGTATACAAAGAATCTGTAAAGTTACATAAATTTGCAAACCATCCAAAGAAAGATTTTGTTTATTTGCTTGCTTTTCAGAAATTAAGATTGCAGCTCCAACTTTTCATAATTTGTATTTATTAGGTATATGTTTTTAATCCTTTTATTTTCTATATTTCTATGTCTTTTGTTTCATGTACACAACATATTGCTGGATTTTGTTTTTACTTCTTCAGTTTGTGGGTTTTTGTCTTTTGTTTGGTTAGTTTAATCCGTCTTCATTTGTTTTAATTTTGAACTACGATTAATTCTGCCATCTTGTTTAATGTTTTTCTTGTGTTTCTTCTTTTTTTTTATTTCCTGGACTTTCTGTGCTTTTTAATTCAATTCTATAAAATTATTTAAAAGTTACATAGGCTAATTTCAATATTGTTTTTCTTAACTTAAGAAACACATATAAGATAACCTCTGTTATTTCTTAAATATATCAATGACTTTATCTTCCACATTACAAAAGAAACACATTAATACACCCCATGCCTTTTGTTCTCTTCACTTCCTATTTTATTTCCTAATACCTGGAATATTCTAGTAACATGAATAAACCTATTATTTTTCTTTTTAAAATTTATTTATTCATTCATTTGTTATAGTATATCAAATATATTTAAAATTATTTTATTTTCTGTATTGATACTGTGCTTTGGAGAACATTTATTTTGTTCAGTTTATTGTATATCTTTTGAGGTAGTGCTAGTCTTCAGGAATCTAGTTCATTTGGCCTGCAAGCTCATATTACTTATGGAATACTGGTTCTTCGGTCTTGGAGAAGGGCCATAGGCCAGTCTAGTGTAGTTCAACATGTGTGTATGTAGAGGGTAGGGCATAGAGCATGGGCTTTCTCATAGGAAGTCTTATACGTTACCAACCACCCAGAGTTATCACTGGTTTTTCAACAACCAACCAAGAAACAACTCTGGTCAGAATATCACCTTTAAATCCTTTGGGAGTAGAATGTGGGGAGAAAGCAGATTTGTAAGGTTGTAATCTAAAAGCCCGGGGGCCTGAATTTGAGAAGTAAAGGACTGAATGCCCAAAGCATGTCAGCACACACCTACTTTCACCTCACCCATTGAAATTCTTGAAAAATATACATACCCACAGAGGTTTAAAGAAAAATGAATAGGGAATAACTGTCCAAAGGCAAGGAGGTAGAAGGGTGGGAGGAGGAGAGCTAAAGCGGAATTTAAACTGTCCTTCCAATTCTGCCTCTAGCTTTTCTCTGCCCTAAGCTGTGGCCACTCACACCTCACACTCAGCAGTTTAAAATAGACTTCTTACTGTTTTCATTGTTGTTGTTTGATGTTGAATTCTTTCTTCTTTCCCTATTGTGTCCTAAGGATCATTTTAAGAGGTGGTGCATCAACCCATGCAAGTTGGAATTCTTGCATGTATGTGGCATGAATTTGTGCCTATATTCAATATGTATTATTTATGTAAATAGTTTCTACTCAGTGGTTTACCATTTTTCCGATAACTTATTTCCTCTTTTACATGGTGTATTAGTCCATTTCTGTTGCTTATAACAAGATACCTGAAACTGAGCAATTTAAAAATAAACAAAATTTATTTCTTATAGTTTTGAAAACTGAGAAGTCCAGGTCCAGGGAACACATTTGATGAGGGCCTTCTTCTTGGTAGTGACTCTCTACAGCGACACAGGGTATCGCATGGTGAGAATAGGCTGAGCAACAATGCTAACCTCCTCATTTGTTCTCCTTTTAAAGCCATCAGAACCATACTCATTACTCTATGAATGGATCAGTCCATTCACAAGGGCATAATCCTCAGAATGTAATAACCTCTTAAAGGCCCCACCTTTCAAACACCATGTCTGGATTTACCCTCCTCACACTGTTACAACAGAGATTTAGTTTATAATACATGAAAAAATGCAAACAATTTGCTATGGGTTAAATTTCGTTTTGTATTGTTTCAGTTTCTGTAATCATTTTACGTATACTGACTTTATAACTGGATAATATTATTGTAGAGTTAAAAATTTAGTTTATAATACATGAAAAAATGCAAACAATTTGCTATGGGTTAAATTTCGTTTTGTATTTTTTCAGTTTCTGTAATCATTTTACGTATACTGACTTTATAACTGGATAATATTATTGTAGAGTTAAAGATCTACTTTTATTTATTTATTTTTTATTTATTTATTTATTTATTTTTGTCTTTTTCCATGTCCGGCAACGGTTCGCAACCCTCAGTGTTGCCCCCGTACCGGACCAGGGACCGGCAACGGGATCGCAACCCTCGGTGTTGCCCCCGCGCCTTGCTCAGCCAGTGAGCGGGAACCGGTCTGTATGTGGGATCCGAACCCTCGACGGGAGCACCGCCGCGCTTCCCAAGCGGCGCACTAGCGCAGTGCGCCACCGGGCCGGCCCTACTTTTATTTTAAAATGAAAAAATTGTCCATTTACAATGAAAATAGAAAATCAATGTTCTGAAATCTGACCTTATAAATATTCTTTTAAAAGTATACTTCATGAAGTGTGAAAATGCCAAGCATCAGCTAATAAATCATTGTGAAAATTCTATTTATATACAGTTTTTAAATAATTCACAAATTTAAAACATAAATAACATGTGGTGAGACTTCTGAAATCTCATACAAAATTTCGTTCTTTTATAAGATACAATTGAATACTGGTAAATATTACATCTTTTGTAACCAAAGTTATCCTCATGCATTATTATTATTATTATTTCTTACATCTCAACCTTTTTAGAACTCTGATTTTATTTATTTATTTTTTTAAATTTTATTTTATTTTATTTAACTTTTTACTATGAAAAATTTAGTACATATACAATAAATCCAGCTACAGCAATCAACAACTCATGGCCAGTCTTATTTGTACCCCTCACCCACTTTCTGCCTTCCCCCTGGATTATTTTGAGTAAATCCTAGTGTCATAGCATTCATCTGTATATGTATTTCAGTATGTGTTTCTAAAGATAAGAACTCTTTTATTAAAAAAAAAAAAAACTTCAGTATATTATCATGTTTAAGAATCAACAATAATTCCTTAATAGAAACAAACATTAAACACATTTAAATTTCTCCAATTCTTTTCCCCCTCCCTCTTTCTTTCTTACTATTGATTTGTTTACATCAGGATCCAAACAAGTTTTACTTGTTGCATTTGTTGCTATGTCAGCTATCTCTTAAGTTTCTTTTAATCTACAGGTTCCTCATTAATCTAATTTTCCCCCTTTATCCCATAAAGTTTCCCAAGGTCTGGATTAGCTGGATCCATCCCAGTAGTATCGTTTAAGGTGTTCCACCATCCCCTGCATTTCCTGGTGATTGGTTGCTGGATCCTGAGGCTTGGTCTCACTCAAGTTAGATTTGGCTCCAGAGGTATATGTTTTAACTGCAGGAGGCCCATTATGTCTGATTGTCTCTCTGTAACATTAGCAGACATTGATGATCATTTGCATTTGCCAAATCCATTTCTTTAACAGGGGTTTGCAAAATACCATATTCTAATTATTTTATTCCCTCTTTATTTACTAGCTGGGATATTTCAATAGACAGAAATGTTCCCTCCTCAGCTATTTATGGTTACTCTGAGGAATATTTCACATAGGAAAGACAGGATCAATGCTTGACTCTTCCCGGTTACTTAGTAGTTTTAGAAAAACGATCATCTTCCAAAGAGACTGAGAGTTTGTTTTCTTTTGTTTCATTGTCATTACGGTTTTTTGTGGTGGTAAGATTTAGTTTCATTCTCTTTTACATTTGCATTTCTGTTCTAACAGTGGGATTGTTCTTTCTTGTGTATTTGTAGTAGTGGTTATCATTTTTTGAATTCCAGATGCAGGACTACATTGAGGATTTCTTACACGGCTGTTTGTGTGGTGGTGAACTCTCCCAGTTTTTGTCTGTCTGGAAAATACACTATTTCTCCCTAATTTCTGAAGGATAGCCTTGCTGGGTATGGTATTCCTGGCTGGCAGATTTTCTTTTGGAATTTTGAGTATATCATCCCATCTTCTTCTGGCTTGTAGAGTTTTTGTTGAGGAGTCTGCTGTTTGTCTGATTGGAGCTCTATTATGGGTGACTTGATGCTTTTCTCTTGCTTCTTTTAAGATTCTCTCTTTGTCTTTGTGCTTTGCCAGTTTGACTATAATGTGTCTTCAAGAGGAACTTTTTGGGTTGAATTTGTTTGACGATCTTTGAGCTTCTGAATCTAAAGGTCCATGTCTATCCCTGTACCTGGAAAGTTTTCCATTATTATTTTGTTGAACAGGTTTTCCATGCCTTTTCTTTTCTTCTCCCCTCTGAAACACTCATGATTTGAATGTTTGTGTGCTTGAGGTTGTCTGCTAACTCTCTTAGATTTTCTTCATAAAATTATTTTTTCCTTTATTTGTCCACCTTGGTTATTTCAAAAAGACTATTTCCAAGATCAGAAATTATTTCTTCTGTTTGTTCTAGCCTGCTGCTTAAGCTCTCAGTTGTGTTTTTTATTTCATTGAGTGAATCTTTCAGTTCCATGAGTTATGCTACATTCTATTTTTAGGCATTAATGTCTTTGTAAATTTCCTCCTTAATATCTTGGATTTTTTTTCTCAATTCATTATGTTGTCTAATGAGTCTTCTCTTATTCAGTTTCCTTAAGCTTGTTGCTTGAAGTTCCTTTTCAGTGATTTCAAGGGCTTCTTACTCTATAGGGTTTGGTATTTGAGAATTACTGTATTCTTTTAGAGGTGTCATATTTTCTTAGATTTCATATTTCTAGTATCTTTACATTGATGTCTGGTCACCTGGTAGAGCAGTTGCTTCTTCCACTACTCCAGAGTGGGCTTTTAGAAGAGAGACTTCCTTCTTTTTCTGGTCTCTGCTGGTGACTCTTCTTGTATCAATATAGATGAGTGTCTGATGGGCTGCCTGCATGGTGGCTTTGGCTACTGCTGTGGCAGCAAGCCACTTTTGTGGCAGCCATGACTGTGGCATTGGTTGTGCTGGGCCACCCATGTGGAAATGATGTTTTTGTCATGCTCCTTGCCTGCTTCTGGTTAGGGGTTGCTACCCTCAGCTCCTGCCTAGGGACTCAAGCATGCTCCTTACCTGCTTCTGGGCAGTGAGGTTTTCCCCTGGTATTATTTTAATGAATTAAACTACCTTATCATATTTTTAAAACTAAAGAAATACACTAATCAAAGGAAAAGGCTGATATATTGGTAGTATGCATATACTTACATGAAAGCATCAACATGAGTACACAGCCTTACATTGGAACTGCCAAGGCATCATTTACCATAATACAAATAATAATTATTCAAATTCCAGTTTATTTTGTTAATTCTCCTTACTCCCTCAAATAACTTGTTTATTCCAAGAAACACTGACTGTACTGTCTATTGGCTCCATCTCTCCCAGTCCCCTTTCTTCATCCCACTTACCCTTTTCCCTCCTTCCCTCTCAACCTGCTTGTCCTATTTGTTTTTTGCCTTTTTCTTCCACTATGTCTTTCCTTTCCCTTCTTCATGCTTCCTTTTATTTTTCTTTATCTTCTCACTTCATTATCAATTAGTACTGGTACCACTTCTCATATTTACAAATTCCAATGATGATTATGTTCATCATTCATTAAATTCTTTTCATGGGCCAGACATTGTGCTCAGCTTTTTACTATGTGAGTAATTATAGTTGGTAGTACTTACAATTTGATGGGAAGTTCAATTCAATTTGCATGTGGTTTGATTAAAATTATGCTTTGACAGCTTTGAAATTAGATTGAAATTAATAGACTTATGAATTTGGATTAATAAAGATAAATTGAAAGCTCTAAAGTTGTGTGTATACATTTTTAATAAAGTATGTAGCCTCCGTATGTATACTCTGTCACTAGGTTGATTTAAAAATGGAGCAAAAATACAATACTTCAGGTGCAAGTATTTAAAAGAGTTGAAAATGAAATGAGAGTAAAATTAAATTAAATTGCCAATAAATTTCTTTAATAAAATTGTCACTCTTTAAAATATTCTGGCTGTAGGCACAGAGAGAAAAATACTGCATGATATCACTCATATGTGGAAGCTACAAAAAAAAAAAAAAAAAAAAAAAAAGAAGAAAGATGGTTCTCATAGAAGTAAAGAGTAGAATAATAGTTACCAGAAGTGCAGGGGAGGAGAAGTGGTGGACTAATAGGTACAGAACTCTGCTATCTACCCTAAATGAATCATTGTGCAGTATATGCAAGTATTGAAACAATACACTATACTGCACAAATATGTACAAGTAAATGTTAAAATAAAAAAATATTCTGGCTGTATTCTTTGCTTTGCTTTAGAATATCAACAAAAAACATGAGGTACTTCATAATAAACTCAGTAGATATTATCATATACAATAATGACAATAAATATATAGGGGTACCCGAAAATAGTCCTTTTGGAGAAAATTAGTTAACAATCTAAATAAATCTAAAATTGCCTCTTGTTAGGCAGAAATTTCCTTCAGTGATGTATTTGGTAATGGCTTCTAAGGATAAATTTATTATAACGGAATTCTGTATTAAAATTGTTTTACAAGAGATTAGTAGTATTAGACTAAACCCAAACTAGGTTGTTCTCTCTAAGAATAAATAGGAGCCACAGGTTTTCTTTGCTCAGGTCTTTCAAAAAGAATAAAAATATGGAATACCATTTGCATTGTAATTGCAGGAATCAAACTAGTTCACTTTATAGATCCAAAAAGAACTGAACTCTATAAAATCATTTACATTTTAAATCACAAGAATCAAGATTCTAAGGCAAGTGAAGAAGAAAGTACAGTAAACATAGTATATATAGGCTTTGAGTGCAGTATAATAAAAAACAAAGACACCTTAGAGAGCTTGTCAGATACCTTGAACAGAAAGTAATATATATATATTCTTTTCTGGGGTTTATAGTGTCCTGGGGAATGGTACACCATACAAATATCCAGTGACCAGATTATGAAGAACCAAATAAATAATGTTAAAGAATTTTAAACTTATCTTGACTTTCTAAGGACCCAGTGAAGCATGATCTGATTTTATTTTAGATAGATGAGTTTAGCTACAGTATGGAGCATATATTAAATGAAACAAAACTGGAGGAGGGAGTACCATTAAAAGGTTATTGCAGTGATTCTGGAGAAAAAATATGAGGGCCTGGAGTTAGAAGTGGCAGTTAAAATAGAGAGGAAGGAACAGATTTGAAAGTTACTTAGGAAGTAGAATTCCTTTGACTTGTGATGGATGAGTGTGGGAAGGAAGCATTCACGATTACTCTTAGGGTCTTTATTGGGAGATCCTTTAATGATGCCTTTCAGTAGTAGAGGGAATCTAAAAGAAGAAAAAAATATTAGAAGATGACAAGCTTTGTTTAGAATTTGCTGAGATTGTGGTGTATTGGGGATATAAAAGTTGACATGCCTAGTAGGCAATTTGACACATGTGATAGACATTGTTAAAAGGAGTTCTATATTAGTAATAAAATGAATTTAAAGGGTAGGTGTGATATTGTCTTTCATAATTTTGGTTTGCTGAGTTATAACTTTTTATTTTGTTACTATTAGTAGTTTTAGTTCAAGTTAACTTCTGTTGTTATGATTCTGGCATTCCTAGGGTTTATGTAATACTCAAAATGAATTTTATTTTTTGTTAATGGTTGTGAAGGGAAATAGATATAATAGACATATTCAGATAAAGAAAAGTTAGTGTACACATACCTAGTAACATTCATTCTCCCTATTAATAAGCAAATATGAACTTGAAATAATATATTTACTAATGTAGCCAATATTTTAAAATATCAATTCAATACAGGGAATGTTGGTGAAAAACTTGTACATATGTTCATTTCCATGAAATTTTTGTTTGTTACAATCTTTTGGAACACAACTTACCAGTATGTAAAATGAGCAAAAAATATACTCACAAAATACTATTTGATTAATTCTGCTCCTCCAATTTATCCTAAGGAATAATTCAAAGTAAAAATAGTTATGTAGAAAAATGTTCAGTGTGGTTCAAAAACTAGTCTAAACATCCCCAAGATTTAACAAATAGTTATATCAGCAAAATGCAATAAATAGTATATACCCATTACAAATTCACATGTAAAGAAAAAAGAATGAAATTAAAGGAATTTTAATTAGTCCTTGAATCTTAGATTTTCTTTTTACTCAGAAAATTGTTAATCAATTGAATTTCATTTTCTTTTTCTTGGGACCATTTACACTATTGTGTGTTTTGTTTTGTTTTCCTTTCATTTTTTCTGATCGATAAGGGGATTGCAACCCTCGCCATGGTGTGGTCTGCACCACGCTCAGCCAGTGAGCACACCAGCCATCCCTATATAGGATCCGAACCTGTGGCCTCAGCGCTATCAGCGCCACACTCTCCCAAGTGAGCCATGGGCCGGCCCTACACTATTGTGTTTTATACCATAAAAATTTATATATCAAAACATCATAACTTATTTTTTCCTACATATAATAAACTTGTAGACAAAAATAGAAGACTTAATATAGTTGTAAGTAGTTGTAGAACAATGTAATTGTATCCGACAACATAAATATTAATGATAAATAAAACTTGAATATGAAATGAGGAAGAGAGACAAAGGACGGACAAGAGTTCATAAAAGAGGGTTAATGGATACTATCTAAATTTGACATGTCAAGAAATAGAGGTTTAAACAGATCACTTAAACTATTAGTGACTGTAGAAAAATTAAAAACAATATTATTAAAATTACCTAGCCAATGAAAATTGGAAGGTCAAGGAGAAAGGAAAGTGGGGAATAAAGAAAGTGTGCTAATTCCTCACAATTTTTACTAGAGTATCAATGGTGTCTACATGTGATGAATCAAGAAATAGAGGAAATCATATTTACAATTATCATTGTAATATCAAGAATAAATAAAAATAGGACCAGTTCCGAGTGTGTAAATCTACACCTGAGACTAGGATGGGAGGAGAGAAAATTTTCACTTTTGATTTTATGTACTTTAATATGCTTTGTGTGGAGACATTTGAAAACATTGCATCTATAATAAATAACACCTACAATATATTATCCAGTTTTAAAAATGGTTACTATCTAAATTATTTGAAATTGAAATGTGTATTATATAATTTTAGAAAAAGAGCTGAGAACAAAATACACGTAATACTTAGGTACTATGATTAAAATAGATAAAATAGGTAAGCATAGTAGCAACATGCAAGTAATAAACACAAATATACAGGGGCTGTGATTATATACCTTTAAGTTTTAAAATTTTGTTTTTGATTTCTTAATTCTTAATAATTTTTTAAATGCAAAAGTCAAATAGACAAACTTTTTTAGAAAACTGGACTTGAAAACTGCTACTATGATCCTATGACTACTTATATTTTGTAAATGTAATTTCTTTTGAGTAGATTTTCTCTTTACTCTTGGTCTTGGTTTTCTCTTTTCTTTGACTAGGTCTTTTTTGATTGTAAATGTGAGAAAGAAAATTTGATCTACCTTAAACTAAAATGAGAATTACTAAAAGGCCACTGGGTTGAGTCATAAAAGCAAGAACAAGACTGAGGCTGGACCCCAGCCCTAACTTTCCCAACTGTAATTGACAACTCAGATGATATTAACTTCCACTCTCTGCACACATTTTCACTTTTCTTTCATTTTACCTTCTCTCTCTCTCTCTTTTTAGAAAGTAACTTCTGTTATTTCTCTGGTCTGCATGAGCATAAACTTGACTGTTGTTTGCTCTTAAACTTTACTACTTTTGATCCAAGCAACACAAGAAAGATTAACTTATTGTTCTTACTCAGTGTTCCAAAATTGCCAGAAAAGTTTTCTATTCTAGCTCGCAAAAGAGTTCACTCCCTGCAAATCAATGAATCATGATAGTATGATCATTTGGAACTGCCTGGCAGCTCTGGCAGCAGCCAAGTGGCTTCAGTGGAGGAAGGTGAAGCTCCCAGGAAAGTATGTATGTATCAGGGGAGCAATGAGGAGTGCTGTGCAGAAGAGAAGCATGTCTTCAACCATCTAAAAGATGAATGCATTCGTGGAAAGATTTTTTGTGCTCTTAGTCCAGTTATTATCTCTATTTATAGCTTTCAGCAGCCTATGACTTGAGTCACCACATACCTGCTTGGATGTCTCACGGTCATCTCAGGTATCAATATGGTCTTATCAATATATCTTCCATTCACCCTCTTTCTCAATTCTTCTTGCTTCTTGATCTCCCATCTACTCCTGTCTCTAGTTAACCTGCTTCTCCTGCGGTGTTTCCCATATCAGAAATTCCACTACCAACCAGCCTCCCAGCTGCTCAGAACAGAAACTTAGTTGTTCTTGACTTTTCCCTTTTCCTTAACCTAACCATGAAACGAATGACTGGCTTTTAAATCTAGCATTTAATTTGAGTCTGGAAAATATACATGTCTCTAACTCTCTTGCCAAAAGCATTTTTTCTAGACTATTGTATTATCCTCCAAATCTCCTTCCCATATTTTTCCTACCGCTATTTTCTTCTCCAGTCCCCAGCCAAGATGTTGGCCAAATACTGTTGAATCATATTTAAAACACTTCTGTGTTTTCCCACTGATCTAACCATAAAATTCATTTCCCCTTGCTCACTAAGGTCTAGTCACACTATACTTTTTTTTTTTTCAATTCCCCCCCAAAATAAAAAAGTACACAGTCTTCCCCCGACCCTACCCTTTCCCCTGTTCACCCCCACCCTGCCCTCAGCTTTTTCCAATTCCTGTCTCTGAAACAGTCCCCGGCTTACAGCCTGGCTGGCTGTGTCCTTGTCCTATATGTTTGACTTTAAGTGCAATTTCAGGTCAAACCTCAATAAGCCCCACCCTGACTGTTAACTGTAAATAACAGGTATCCCATTATTCTCTACCCTAGCTTCCCTTTGTATCACTTATCAAAATTTGTGATTTTATACCTACTGGTGTGTTTCCTTTTTGGAAGCCTATCTCCTTTATGAACTAGAAGCAGTGGAACAGCAAGGACAATAGCATTTGTCTACCACCTTCTGTGTAACAAGAGCGTTGTGTGTAGCCCTCTATACATACCACTCTCTTTAGCACAGAGCCTGTGCCTCTTCTGCTATTTGCACAGTGTAGTTGTGTCCTACTCAGGAGTTGTGTCCTATTCTAAAAGGGTTCCTATTCAATCAGCCAAAATTGTCATAGAAATAGTTTTTCTTGTAAATATAAAATACACACAATAATACAATATTTATTAAACAAAATAAAACATTATACTTTGAATAACAGAGAAAAAGTGAACACATAGTTTTATTTGCATAGTTAAATGTACTATAATTAATGATGGGTGGTTTAATAAATTATAGATACTCATTAAATATTTGTGGGAATCAATTAAGTCCAGCTTTAAATGTCATTGCCTACCATTTCTGTTTAAAAGATGAATAAACCGACATCCAAAACAGCTGAATAATTCCTCTAGTCACATGTAATCCTTTCAGGTTCTCTGCCGTATTAGATTTTGCTCTTCAGAGATCCATATATGAGTTATATTTTATTTTATTTTTTACTTTTGATTATGAGTGTGCTTAAGAAAAAATGAAGGATAATGCATATCATGGCATTCAGAATTTCTGGAGTTTGCCAGTAAAGTTTGATTAGTGTGTACAATTTGTCTGGTGAAGTTTGATTCATGGCATCCGTTGTTTTCTAGCCTATCGTCAACCTGTAATGCTGTGCTGACCCTGCAAATGGTTAGCAGTCTTCCTGTCTCTTTTTGGCTTGTGTTTCCAGAATGCTGTCATCAGCATGTTACTGTTAATGGATGACTGCCTTGAAGACTTTTGTGTCACTTCACAGTTTATTATAAGATTTTTTTATGTACATTGAAATTAAATCAATACCATAAAATAAAATGCTCACAATCCCCTAAAATGAATCTTTTCTTCAAAACAGGAATCTCACTTTACACCATAGCAATAAAGTGAGCAGGGTATTATATCCTGACCTTCAATAAAAATATCAAGTGAGAAAAAGCTAGAGGAATCTTTGCTATATTTTCAAGATGTCAATCTTAATATTGCAGGCGGGTTTCTGTTTTTCATGATACAGGTATATTTTATAGGAACAATTTTTAAGGTTGAATTAAGGATTTATGGTTGTTGTCTTAGTCAATGCTATTATAACTCTCATAGATCTTCCCAATAACTATTTTGAGCCCCATTAATCCAAGTTGATTCTGTGTGTGTGTGTGTGTGTGTGTGTGTGTGTGTGTATTAGTCTTGAGGTTCAAAAGGGGACAATAAACAATGCCCTTCTTTGCCCTCCTAAATTCAGAACTAATCACAAAATAGAAGATTCAGAGAAATTGGACTATAATACTGGGCAATCCAAACCTGGATTGGAATGCAGCCATATATGCTTGCAGTACATTCTTCTCTGAACTGAAGTGACCCACTGGAGTTGCTGACACGAAAGGAAAAAAAACCTCTCCCACTGAGTATACCTCGACAAGTTGAGATTTCCTGTGCACTGGTCATGCAAGTAAGAAGCAGAGCATGGTTCTTTATCCCAAGGTGACCTACCAGTTTATAAATGAAGAGTGATAGAGAAGTAGAGAAAGAAACCAGAAGAGTATTTCTAGCAGAAGTCTCCTGATACAAATAAAGGCCAGGGGAACAGAGGGCCCTCCCAACAAATAGAATGTGTGTGTTTAGACCAGGATGCTGCTAGCGAGGGAATGTTTGGGACTTGAGGTATTGAAAGATTATTCTAGGCCTTATTTCCTATAGAAGACACTTCTACATTTATTATTTTCCCCTAATTACCTTCACTGGATGAATCACCTCATTAATTTCTCACAACATCATGCAAAAGTGAGAATGGAGTACATAAGCCTTCCCTAAAAAAGAGGAAATCTCAATCTGTACGTGAAAATAAACATTTCTCATTTGATGTTACAGCATCAGTTCCTCAGACATATGTTTGATTTGTATCTGTTCTTATTTTTAACGTTTTTTTAATTGAAAAGTATTGATTATACATACTCATTGCATACAGAGTTGAATTTCAATTTCAATACATGTATACAATGTGTGATGATTAAATCAGGGTAATTAGCATATTCATCATTACAAAACTTAATCATTTCTTTGTGATGAGGACATTTGTTCTCCTCTCTTGTAGCCATTTGATAACATGCAGTAAATTATTTTTAATTATAGATGCCTGGCATAACTGTACACCAATAGAACTGATTTTTCCTATGTAGTTGTTTTGCATCCATTAACCAACCCTTCATTGTCTTTCCCCTCCCTTCTCGTTGCCCATCTCTAGTAACCACAGTTCTGCTCTCTGCTTCTGAATGTTCAACGTATTATTATTATTGATTATTTATTATTTTTACCTTCTGCTTATGAATGAGAACATGTGGTTTTCTCTTTCTGTGCCTGGCTTATTTCACTAAACATAATTTTCTCCAAGCTCATCCATGTTCTTCAATATCCTCACTTTTATCTCTGTACTGCCTTTCTTTTCTCTTTCTTTTTGTTTTATCTTAAGGCATTTTTTACAGCCTAGAATTACTAGATCAACCTCTCAGTTTGTATTTTATTTCCAATCTGTTCCTACTTAAATTTATATACCTAAAAGGGTATATATCTAAAAGGGCTCCTATTCAAATGCCAGAATTCATACTGGACTTGTCATATCATCAACGTTAACTTCCATAAGGAAATGTGTCTGCAGAATGTCAAGTTTACCAGCTTCTTTCTGATGTCACTCAAACTTCATGCATCTTCTCTCATTCGCCTACTTCTTCACTTATTTAAAAAATTATTGCACACCTAGATGTGCCAAAAACTACATAAGACAGTGTGGAGTCAAGATGGCTCTAAATAGACATAGTCCTTGCTATAAGGAGCTTAAATGATGGTGCAGAAGACAGACCAAATATAGGCAAACAGACAAATAAAGAAAATAATTGTCATTTGAAATGAAAGACATTTAGTAAAAGTAAATAAGACAGAGAATCACCTGTAGATGAGAATGTACTTTAAAAAGGATATCTCTCAGGCAGTAACACTTAATATGAAGAACATTTACTTGGAGGGAATGATATGTCAAAGTTCCTCAACTGGGAAAAGTCTTGGTCTGTTCAAGCAACTGAAAGAAGATGAATGTGAGGAGAGTCACATTTGCAAGTGGGAGAATACCATAAAATGTGGTTATCCTTGTAGATAAACGCTATGTGAGGCAGGGGCTGTGTATCATGGTTTCATGGTAAAATGTTTAATCTTTATTATAGAGACCAGAACTGGGCAATAGAAGTAGAAAACAAGCAACAAATGGTGGTAAATTGTGTAATTTAATATTTCAAATACATTTCATTTAACTTATTAAAAATAATATGACTTTAAGATGTAATAAATGTAAAATTATTCATGACGTATTTTATCAGTGAGGTTTGTTTGTACTACTGCTTCAAAATCCAGTGTGTATTTTACACTTAAAACACCTCTCATTTTGTTCTAGCCACATTTGAAGCGCTTATTAGTTATATGTGGGAGCGGCTACCATATAAGAATGGGGAATATTAATGGGTTTTAAGTAGGAGAGTGATTTAAGTAGTGATATGATCTAAATTACATTATCAGCTTACTTTGCTGTTATTTATAGGAAGGATGGAGTGAAGCAATTATGGATGAAGACAGGAAAACCTGTTAGGAGACTGTATTCGTTTCCTGTGGCTGCTGTAACAAAGCACCGCTGGCTGACTTAAAACAACAGAAGTTTAATCTCTCACAGTTCTGGAGACTAGAAATCTGAAATCAAGGTTTTGGCAGGACTATGTTCCGTCTGCAGGCTCAAGGGAAGGATCTTTCCTGGCCTCTTCTAGTTTCTGGAGGTTGCTGGCAATTCTTGAAGTTGCCTGGCTTGTAGATGCTTCACTCTTGATTTCTGTCTGTCTTCACATGGCCTTCCCTCCTATGTGTCTGTGTTGCTGTGTCCAGAGTTTTCTCTTCTTATAAGAACACAGGTCATGTTGGATTTATGACCCATCTTAATTCGGTATAATCTCATTTTAACCTGATTACATCTGCAAAGACCCTATTTCCAAATAAGGTCACTTTCACCGGTTCCAGGTAGACATGAATTTTTGGGGGGGACACTGTTCAGTCCAGAACAGAGGCTATTGGAGTAAAAGATAGTAGTGGTTTGCACACACCCACCACATGTCTATACTCCACTGTCCTGCTCACTCCTAGGCAGTGGATTAGGGTAGTGGCAGTAGATATAAAAGGAAGAAGGGATTGTGAAATAAATATCAGAGATGTAATTATCTAATGTCTTGAATGTAGAAGGCAAAGCCAAAACAATCTGAGTGGTATTTCCCAATCACAAATTCTCTGATGCTGTACCCTATCAGTCACTAAATGCTCACTGTTTTTTACACTGGAAATTCATGTCTCTAGCTTCTAAATGATCTAACTCAAAGCTATCTCCTTTATGTCTCTCTTTACAAGGCCTATCTTAATTAGTTCCACCTTATTGGTAAGAGTGTTAAACTAGAAGAAATGGATTAGCTTGTCATAAGCACTAAGGAAATCAAATATATATTTGTTTAATTACCCATTAGTGAAACTTTGCTGGTATTTATATTAAGTGCAATGTGCTCTTTAAAAAAATCTGTGCACTAGAATAATAATGTTAGACCTGAGATAGAAAGTAATAACAGAAAGTATAATTCAATTTTTGTTTTAAAAAAAAAGCAAAAAACAAAACAAAATTTTATATGCTTTACATCTAGAATATTGCATGCAGTTATCTGGGTATAGATATTCCTAATTATTTCAATCTGTAAATATATTAACATTTCCAATTTACATTTTTGATCCATCTATTTCTTAAATATCTATTTATTTATTAAATATATTTAAACATACTGTGTAATGATTAAAGTTCTATTATTATCTATAAAAATTGCCTACAATCCAGTTTCAAAGTGGAGGATGTCAGGCAGTTTCCTAGTTCAGGTATCATAAGATTGGATGAAAATAAATGTTATTAAGATGTTTGTTCTATTGATTTACTGACATTTCACAATTCTGTTTTCTTTGCAGTTTTGACCTATTTTTTAAAAATATAAACATAAAATAAACCCTATCATTTTGTCTTTTTCTGCATCTTTTTAAAACCTCACAATGCTTTTCCCAGGTATGGTATTCAAAAAACTAAAAATATCTCAGTAACAGGCCAGATGCTAACATATGTGAGCCAAGAGTATGAATGGGGGTTCACAGAATACAAGTCTAAATATTGAAGTTATAAACCAAGCTTACAAACTGTTGAGTAAAATATATTCTGTCCTCCTATCTTGGAAAATATACTTTGCTAATGACTTGGAAAGCCACGTTCAAATTACAGATTTTGGAGGGCTCCAAAGCATTCTGTGTTAAAATGTGGCGTGGATAGAGCCAGCCCTAGCTCCAGCCCAGCCTAGCTTTTTACTATTCTAGGTTCTGTCCTTCAGTGCCACGTGAACATATGTGTGATCATCCCAAGGAATATCCAATCTTGGGACCCTCCAGGGCCCCAGGGCCATCTTGGGTGACCCTCAGGAGAACTGACCTGGTCCTGCCCTGAATTCGGCAGTGAATTCTGGGGTTCTGGATAGCGGGGGTATGGTCTGGAAGGGAAGACTTGGCCTTAATTTGGCATTACCCATAACCTCACAGAATTCTCTCCCCATGGTCAGAGGCATGGCAGGAGGACAGACACAGCTGGGTCCTGTATGCAAAGGTCTCTGGTTTAAGTTGAAGAGTGTTACTGACTAGTAGAGCTATTTAGGATATATCTACTATTAATACTTCTTATTTTAAGAAGTATTTCCAATATCCATCGTGGAAACTGGGTGATGGGTGCACAGGGGTTCTTTTTGTTATTCTCCCTACTTTTTTATGTTAGCCATTTTCCATGACAAAAAGAAAATAATATTAATAAATTTTAATGTCTCCTTGATAGCTCCCAGAAATTTTAAGTTCCATGTGAGGAGGTTTTATTTGTTAGGTTGGACTTCTTTATAGTTCTACTAGTTTTCAGTGGCAGATGCTCATTAAGGGTTGGCGAAAATAATCAATGTGATATATGTAATGTTGCCTTTTCATTCCTGAGCTCATCCTCGGCCTTGGCATCATTGAGCGATCTCAATGATTTTTTTCTTTAATCTTTAGATTTTGTTTCATTCATTCATTCATTCATTCATTTATTTTTTTAACTTCTCAATATACATTGTAGTTGATTTTTGTGTCCCTTTACCTGTTCCTATTTTCCCCCTCCTCGTTACTCCTCCTCCCAACTACATCGTATCTGTTCACTTGTCTTAACAATTTTAAGGAATTGTTATGATTGTTATGTCTTCTCCCACCTGCACCATTTATTTGTTTGTATATTTATTTATTTATTTATTTTTAGCTCCCACAAATAAGTGAGAAGATGTGGTATTTCTTTTTCTGTGCCTGACTTGTTTCACTTAATATAGTTTTCTCTAAGTCCATCCGTGTTGCTGTGAATAGTAGTATTTCATTGTTTTTTGTAGCGGAGTAGTATTCTATCGTGTAGATGTACCACAGTTTCCTTATCCACTCATCTGATGATGGACATTTGGGCTGGTTCCAACTCTTGGCTATTGTGATAGTGCTGTAATAAACACTGAAGTACAGGTATCCCTTTGGCATGATGATTTCCATTCCTCTGGGTATATTCCCAGTAGTGGAATAGCTAGGTCATATGGTAGAACTATCTGTAATTGTTTAAGGAACCTCCATACCATTTTCCATAAAGGCTGCACGATTTTGCAGTCCCACCAACAGTGAAGGAGGGTTCCTCTTTCTCTGCATCCTTGCCAGCATTTCTCATTCTCAGTCTTTTGAATATTAGCCATCCTAACTGGAGTGAGATGGCATCTCAGTATTGTTTTGATTTGCATTCCCTGAATGCTGAGTGATGTTGAGCATTTTTTCATGTGTCTGTTGGCCATTCATATGTTTTCCTTTGACAAATGCCTATTCAGCTCCTTTGCCCATTTTTTAATCGGATTATTTGTGTTTTTTTGGTGTAAAGTTGTTTGTGTTCCTTGTATATTCTGGATATTAATACTTCGTCAGATGTCTATTTTGCAAATATTTTCTTCCACTCAGTTCATTGTCTTTTCACTCTGTTTATTGTTTCTTTTGCTGTGCAGAAGCTTTTTAGTTTTATTTAAATAATATCCTATTATTGACATTGAAGTCCATTACAAGATGTTCAAATTCTTTTCGACCCTCCTAATTTCCAGTTTACATCTGACTCAGAACACTTTGTGATTTTCTTGTGTTGAATTACATTACTTTTCAATTTTAAAAGTTAGCTTTTCCTCTCTTATAGAGTCAGTTTTTCAAGAATATTTCTTTTTCCATAAACTTAACCTTTAGATCCAGGATTTAGGATCTAAATTTAGGATTGTACTATTTTAGTCAGACTTTGTGTCCTTTTTACATTTTTTTAAAAAAAAACCTTTTTCTAACTTAAAAGTACTCTTTGCCAAACATTCTCCTACAAATTTTGGATACAATACAAATTTTTTTTTTTTCCTTCAGCCTCAAGGTACATGTTCAATAGCAGTGTGTAATTACTATTGCATATATTCCCTATAGTAGCGTCTGTTAATTTTATTAGTTAATAAGTGCACAATTCCTTTTATTGTAAATTCTAAAGCAAACTAATGTAAATAGGCCCTCATTTCCTATTTTTTAAAAGTTCATCTCCTTTTCATCTTGTTGATAAATTTTACTAACTTCTGTGTAGGTAATTCTACCACATGTACGTATTCTTAGTCATAAATGAGTAAAAACAAGGGTGGGTATTTTCAAGAAGTATTGATATTGTCATTGCTTGGAAAGAAAAACTTAAAGAAAATTAGATATTTTGTCAGGGTTATAGATTTGTTAATGAAATTTATCTACCAGAAATTGAGTAGTTTAAATTCTACACTATCCCTCTGAGAGAGGTTGGAAGAAGGAATTACAATTTTGAAGTACCCTTGTATTTATAAAACCAATATATATTTATTTATTACATGAGATATAAAATTTATCTGCAATTCCACCATCCAGTAATAGCTACTTTAGTGATATATTTTCTGATTGATTATCTATAATACTTTTTATCATATTTTAAATTACAAATGCATAAATATCTATCTTTCAGAAATGCAAGAGACCAATGGGAAATTGTCTTCCAAAAGCTACATAGTGTTTTTTTAATCTTCTAATTTTATGTTATACAAATTTATCTTAAACTTTTATATATACTCTGCCTTCTGTTACACTAAATTAAATATTTAATCCTTAATTATTTGCACCTAAGTCTACTGGAAACCTATTTACTCTTCACAAGTAAATGGGGAGGAAGTGCCTGAGACCATGGAAAGTGGCCTGAAACCCAGAGGTGTGTCCCAAAACCCAAACCCAGGGAAACTAAGCACCTCCTATTTTACCAAGATCCAAACCTGTGACTGTGATGTTATAAGGCTACAATCTAGCCAACTGAGCAACCAGGCCAGCCTTAACCTTTCTAAACAAAAATTTCCACAATAGAAAAAGTTACTGCTTTCTTTATATAGTACTTATCTCTTCCTGTTTTTCCCCCCATCTCAGTATGTTTAAACACAGCTTGTTTCTTCTCATTTTAAATTTAGTCTGGAAAATACAGCCACATTTTCACTTATCTTTTCCAAACAATTAAAATTTTACCTCACTTGCATAACATCTTTCCGAATTATCTAATCTGCATTTCATTTTTTTATTTTAAATTTTTATTTATTAGCATATTCATCCTTACAAATCATGGTATTTCTTTATGCCCTTTGTCCAACCTATCACTTCCCAAACCCCCTCCCTCCCTTGCCCCCATCTCTAGCATCCTTGGGTTTGTTCACTTCTTCTGAAAGTTTAATTTTTGTTGTGGTCTTTTCTTTCTTTCTTAAATTCATTCATTCCTTCTTTCCTCCTTCCCTCCCCCGCACCACTACTATCTCCCTCCCAACCTCCCTTCCTTCCTTCCTAGCAACCAGTTATGAGTGAGAACATGTAGTATTTCTGATTCTTTGTCTTGCTTATTTCACTTAACATAATTTTCTCTGGACTCATCCATGTTGCTGCAAATGGCAGAATTTCTGTCTTTTTTATGGCTGAGTAGTATTCCATTATGTATATATACCACATTTTCTTTATCCAGTCATCCATTGATGGACACTTAGGTTGGTTCCATATTCTGGCTATTGTAAATAGAGCTGCAATGAACATGGGAGTACTGGTATCCCATTGACATGATGATTTCCATTCCTCTGGATATATACCCAGCAGTGGGATTGCTAGATCACATGTTAGCTCTATCCGTAGTTGTCTGAGAAAACTCCATACTGTTTTCCATAATGTCTGTGCTAGTTTACAGTCCCACCAGCAGTGTAGAAGAGTTCCTCTTTCCCTGTATCCTTGCCAGCGTCTGTTATTCTTGGTCTTTTTAATAATGGCAAGGGTAACTGGGATGAGATGATATCTCCATGTGGTTTTGATTTGCATTTCTCTGATGACTAGTGATGCTGAGCGTTTTTTCATGTACCTATTGGCCATTTGTATGTATTCCTTTGAAAAATGTCTATGCATCTCCCTTGCCCATTTTTAAATTGGATTATTTGGGTTTTTTACTGTATAGTTTGAGTTCTTTGTATATTCTGGATATTAATCCCATATTGGATGTACAGTTGGCAAATATTTTCTCCCACTCTGTAGGTTGTCTTTCTTCTCTGTTGATTGTTTCCTTTGCTGTGCAGAAGCTTTTTAGTTTGATATCATTCCATTTATTTATTTTTTCTTTTGTTGCTTGTGCTTTTGGGGTCTTATTCATAAAGTCTTTGACCAGTCCTATTAACTGGAGTGTTTCCCCTATGTTTTCCTTTAGTAATTTTATGGTTTCAGTTCTTATATTTGTCTTTAATCCTTTTGAGTTGATTTTGGTATATGGTGAAAAGTACAGGTCCAGTTTCATTTTCTGCATATGGATGTCCAGTTTTCCCAGTACTATTTATTGAAGCGGCAGTCTTTTCCCCAATGTATGTTCTTGCTGCTTTGTCAAAGATCAGTCAGCTGTAAGTATGGGGGTTGATTCTGGGGTTTTCTATTCTCTTCCATTGTTTCAAGTTTCTGTTTTTATGCCAATACCACACTGTTTTTGTTACAGTAGCTTTCTATAATTAGAAGTTGGGTAGTGTTATGCCTCCAGCTTTTTATTTTATTTTATTTTGCTTAGGATTGCTTTGGCTATTTGGGGTCTTTTGCTGTTCCATATGAATGTTAGGATTGCTTTTTCAATTTCTGTGGAGAATTTCATTGGCATTGATGGGGATTGCATTGAATATGTAGATTGCTTTGGGTAGAATGGACATTTTCACAATGTTAATTCTTCCCATCCAAGAGCATGGCATGTCTTTCCCCTTTTCTGTCCTGTTTAATTTCTTTCAGTAGTGTTTTGTAGTCCTCATTATAGGGATCTTTCACCTCCTTGGTTAAATTGATACCTAGGTTTTTTTTTTTTTTTTTTTTTTTGGTGACTATTGTAAATGGGCTTACTTTCTTGATTTCATTTTCTGCTAGTTTGTTTTTGGAGTGTAAAAATGCTATTAATTTGGGAGTGTTGATTTTGTATCCTGCAAAAATATTGAAATTGTTAATCAGCTGTAAGAGTTTTTTGGTAGGGTCTGTAGTGTTTTCTATATATAAGATCATGTCATCAGCAAACAAGGACAGTTTGACTTCATCCTCTCCAATCTTGATGCCCTTCATTTCTTTCTCTTGCCTGATTGCCCTGGCAAGGGCAGTACTTCCAATACTATGTTAATCAGGAGTGGTGAGAGTGGGCATCTTTGTCTTGTTCCTGTTCTTAAGGGAAATCCTTTCAGCTTTTCCCTATTAAGGATGATATTGGCAATTGGTTTGTCATAAATCAATTTTATTGTATTGAGATAATTTCTTTCTAAACCTAATTTGCTGAGAGTTTTAGTCAAGAAGGGATGTTGAATTTGGTTGAATGCCTTTTCTGTATCAGTTGAGATAATCACATAGTTTTTGTGCTTAGTTTTTTTGATGTGGTGTATCACATTTATTGACTTGCATATGTTAAGCCAAACTTGCATCCCTGGTATGAATCCCACTTGATCATGATCTGAATAGCAGCTCTAGGCATTTTGTGATTAGAGAGGTTAGAAGATATGAGACATTAATAGTATGGAAAATATCTCTTTTCTATATTTCAATAAGTCAAACTAAATCATGTCCATACTTTGTTAAAGATCTAAGATAATCTTCTAAACCTCAGGTGGAACTGAAGGAAAGAGTAAGGAAATAGGGGGGAAAGGGAAAGGAAGAAGGGAAGAGAAGGCAAGAGAAAGAAGAGAAGAGAAGAAGGAAGAATTTTGTGTAATTGGAATTCTTGATAACTACTGCCAATGCTGGGAAAAGAAGAACTAAATCACAGTTTTTATCATTCATGTATTATGCAGCTATTTTATTAAGTATTTAAAAGAAAAGAAAATGAAAGGAAGTCTTTCTAAAAGCAAGTTAAGTGGAATACAGAGTCTAGTGGAATCACACAAACTTCACTGGAAACTTTCTCAAGTTACTTAAACTTTCTAAACTATATTGTTTTTTTTAAAATGGGTGGTAATAGCAGTAAAAATACTGAGATGAGATGTGATCATGTGAGTACACGACTCTCAGCTGTGCCCAGCACACAGTAAATACATTACATAATAAATAAGATGAAGATTCCATTTTACTTTAAGTGACACATTTAGTAATGAGAAGAGAAGACCCCAGCTGGAAGGCCAGTCAAATTAGTTGACCCAGAATTAGTACATTTGCATTTGAAATATGAAATCCCAAACATCCTTCATGCATTACTTCTCTTGCCCACTTATCACAAGGTTAGATTAGTGTCAATCCCTTAAAGTACAAATTCCCAAATATGTAGAGATTCCTGGAGAGAAGTAGTAAGCATAAAAAATTAAAAATAAACTAATCGATACATAGGAGGTATCAATTATTGAAAATGGTATGGATTTTAAATGTGTTCTGAAACTCAATTTGCAAAATTATATAAATTTACTTATCACAAATTAGCTAACAGGAAACACAGCATAAGCATTTGTTCTTGGATTTAAGTAAATCATATCTCTAATATTCAATTGCAGTTCTTACTCAGTGGCTATCTTACTAGAAGGAAAGATGCCTGAGATGGGATTGAAAATGAAAGCTCTAAATATTTAAGCAGATTTGAAAAGCAACAACAGAACAATATGTACACACAGGGAGGATCATGAATTATACACTAACCAAATTTTAATAAGTGGGGAATATTAGTGTAAAAGCACATGATTCACCAACAATGCGCATTTTTAACTTTTTTTTTTGCAGGAAAAAGTTCAACATTTACAGAAGGCTTTTGCTTCAAGAGTAGATAAATCCACACAGACTGAACTTCTAGGCTATGATGTAAGTAGCTATGTAAAGCCATTTTTATCTTCTTTATTTGTATTCAGACCTCTACATCTTATTTACCTCTGCTGCTGCAGTGTCCATACATTGATTTAATAGGATTTAGTGGTGCGCCATTCATCTTTTGCTCTTAAACCATCCCCAGACACCTTCAGGAAGCAAAAAAGATAATTACTGGCACCAACTAGCATGCCAATGTCTTATTAATTTTTTTAAACCAATTTCTCTAATACAGTCTTTTGAATTAGTGAATTTGCAGACATGTGAAAGACAAGTATTAGAATACTAGGGCAATTTATTTTTAAGAAAGTACTAAGTTATTTCTTAACAGTTTAATAAACTTATTATGCTTGCAATCACCAAGGGCCAAGCACATTATTTTTGTATGCTGGTATGTAAAAAGAAATACAACTTTGCAGAGAAATTTACGATAATATTTTAGCTCTTGGGCTTCAGTGGAGGCAGCAGAAAGTAATTTAATTAAAGTTAGTGTTTTTTCTTAGTGTGAAATACTTGTTGAACTGTCAAAATAGGATTACAAAACATGTTCTAACATAATATTGCTTCTAGTATCACTGGATTATCTTTGGAAAACTTTGATATAAATGCCCATCTTTTATTAAATTCAGCTATGAAATTTGCATTTTGCTTAAGTTTATGAATTTCAACTTATCTTTGAACAAATAAAGGAATTATCTTCTTCATCTTGTATAACATTTGTGAAAAGCCTCTCTTCTATTTAAAAACATTTATAAATATCATTTTTAGCACTTTTTGATAGGCATAAACAGAAGAGAGATATTGTAAATTTTGTGAAGATGTATAATAACAAAATATGTTTATCTCCATGTCCTCATTATCTTAAAAACATAAAAGTGAATGTTACTTTTGTGTTGCCTTGCAAATTATATTAATATATTTAATATAAAACCACTGGTCTCTGTTAGGAAATAAACCAACATTTTGAATTCCAGAACAAATTGTTTTCAGATGTTTATAAACTTTATTTTTAATTTAAGAAAACCACTAAAAGCTATGCTTTTCTTTTGAATTTTTCTATTACAATATATGTTTATTCTAGATGCCTAAATAATCTATATATGCATCTTGTGAGTACAATACTTCTTGAAAAGCAGTGTTATATATTACTTAAATGATGTTGATATTTATTTTTAAAAAGAAATAATTTTTATAAAGTATGAAGAGGATTTACCACAATAATTCAATATTTATCTCTTTCAGGGGAATTTTTTTCCTGTTTATAAATTTTTCAATATGTAATATTTGTATATAAGTCCCTAGAATATAAACCCATTATTTATTTTACAAATAATATCCTATGTATTTATAAATATGCAAACAAGAGAGTTGTTCAATAAGAGAAATAAAACCATAATTCCCATTAAGTCTTATGCCAACATAATAACATTTTACAACACAGGCACTACAAGTTAACTTGGAATCCTCCTACCTCAAAACCCTCAATTTTCAAAAAAGCTAACTGAATTTCAGAAAGATGAAGTCACTTGTTCACTACCAGAAGATCTTTGTGGGGGCTAATCTTTTATTAAAAGTAATGTGTCCTTAAAACAAGGAAAAGGGAAAACACAGATTTGGACTCAAATATTGCAGTTTTATGTAACACTGTCAATGACTGGTTGTGAGAACTGGGTATAGAAGAAGGAATGGTATCTCTGGGGAAATAACTAAACTGTGGACAGTTATTCTAACACCATAGCTAGTAGTAGCCTCTTATGAATTTACCTATCTATGCCCCATACTTTTTGTATGTCTACAAAATTTCTTATATCAATGCTATTCGGTTCTTTAAACATGTAAATAAAAATAAAATATGAAGGCATGAACATAGTTAATCCTTATTAAATCTTTTTTGTTTCTAGTTTGTTCTCATATGTGACAGTAATATCTTAATGTATTTTACTGGATTGAATTAATTTTAAAGAATATTGCTTTCTTGGTAGTGAGTCCTTAAAAAATCCTCTTGTACAAGAAGTGCTTGTTGTGATTTGGGTAGTTGTTAATGTAGAGTAATAATTTTTTCTAAAGATTTCATCTTTCACATTTCTTGGTGATATATTCTGGGACAAAATCATGAGAATCAGCAAATTAATTACTAAAATGTGCTTATAGAAACATATGAAATTAACTAGATGTAACTACACTGATAAACTTCAGTGCATTTTGTATGTGAAAACTGAGGAGGGAAATATTTTAAATAAACACATTAGAAACAAGAAAAGCATTTTAAGTATGATGCATTGTGTAACTATTTAGAAGTATGTGATTCACCAATAATATAGTTTCTTCCATGACTAGGATACATTTTCTATACTTTTCAATATTTATTTATAAATGATTTTTCACATTTTTATATGCAACAAGTATCACTTATTATTCTTCAATTTATATTATCTTGTTCATATTTTTCTCAGGAAATATAGTTTTACGTTATTTTAATTTTTAAACGTATGGCATACATGCATAAATATATTATATCTGTTTATCATTGGCAAAGAGTGTTTATCAGAAAAAAAGAAAATAATTGTAAAAAACTTATACATTATGGATGATTCTTATACTTTCTTGCTTTTTTCCTAAAGCTGTCAATATTAGTCACAAATTGTTCTTTACAGATCATTGTGTATCATGTTTTCAGGGGTATGAACGTCAGAATTTATGAGACTACAAGTCAGCATTAATATAATTTCCTTGGGAAGATAACCATTGCTACACATTTTGTTTAAGATAAGAAATAGAATCCCCAGTAAACATTAATTATAAGGAAATGTATTAAAATCCACTGCAGTGAATAAGTTTAAAGGTTTGTACAATAAACTACTTCTATCCTACAACAGATATGTCAGGAGACTTGAAACTAATGGTAGTGTAAAATGTGCTCTGATTTCTAATACACCTGGCAAGAGTTTTTAAGAAATAAATTCATTGTCTCAGCACGGGCCTATAAACACAATAGTTCTTGTGATGAGGGGCATTGTTAAATAAATGATGATGTGTCTTAAATAATCAATGCCAATTTAACCTTTTTCACCTTCCCTGTCTGCACTGGCTTAGTTTATTGAAAGATCAAAGAATAATTTCTTTGGTGTCACTTGTATTATTAAAACAGGACAGAAGATGAATAGGTGTAGTCAAGCAGCAGTGTTGCCCATTACAAGATTACATTAAGAGGTAGGAAAGATTTTTCTGATTATATCAACTATATAAATAGATGCTTCAACATAGCACATATGCTGTCTGTAAATATTTTATAGTTGAACTACTACAAATAACACTATGATGAAAATGACAGCAAAGAGCCAAAATACTATGGTGAAGATCTCATTTTCTGACAGTGAGAAAATTCAGATACTTTCATTAATTTCACACATTTATGTACATTTTTTAACTCCCTTTTTATGTTCTGCAGAAAATTGTCTTTTTAAATGTGAGTGATTGACTTAAAGTATAAATTTTTGTTTCAACTACTTCCTGAACTTGACTCTGAGTAGTTACAGGATCTCTAAATTTCTCTTAGAGGTAAATGCACTGATGTTTTAAGTAGAGAGGGTTCTTCCTTTCATTAAATGTGTTTTACACTTGCAATGTTTTGTTTACATTTTCTTTAAAGTTTCTGAAGTTATCAGATAGTGCATTAAATATTAAATTATTACTTAAACTGTTAGTCTAAATATCATTAGTGGTTTTCATTTGGCTATTTAAAATTGACTGAATTGCGGCATCACATATTTTGTCTCAGTCATGTATGGATAAAGTATAAATCAGTTTTCTAACGGATACTCCTACTACTGTGCATTTATCAACTATTCTAACACACTTTAAAATTTATTTTATGAATTTAGTTTTCTACTTATATGCTAGGAAAATATTAATGCTAGTTGCATTGTGAATACACATTTTGAAAAACTGTTCAATGGAATTATCTGTGTGTTTCACAATCTCTGCTCCTTTTCTTAGATTTAATTTTAGAGGTGTTCCTGGCACATGAGGAGTTTTAAAAAATATGAAAACAGTTCATCATGTTTTATTCATGTAAGGAATAAGAATGATTAGTTTTTACTGTAATTTTTTATTACCTGTTAGATAGAGCAGGGTTTTTTTGTGTGTGTTACGCTAATATGTTATGTCAGCCTGTGGATTAAGCTAGATTTTAAGAACTGAATAATTATCAGTTAGGCTCTCTCATGCAGCTGCTAATAAACTATAGTTTATTAAAGCTTTCTGTTTTGGTTCCATTCATTGCTATAATCTTTCTTAAATTCAGTACTTCTCCTCATTATGTGTGAACGTGTCCTGGCATTTATTAGAAAAAAGTGTCTTCTCCCACAGGCTTCATTCATTTATATTCACTTATCTCAAGTATTTCTGTTTATTTTTACAAATTAAAAAAAAATCAAGTTTAAAAACTGTTGTGTATTCCAGGTTTTCTTTTGGTCTATAATTTTTTGTATTACAGTAAGATAACTTTCAGACAAGACCATTGATTAAAAACACAGAAAACATGATCACCTGCCAAAGGTGCTTTATTAATATTTAGTGGAGGAGCCACAGCTTATCCAGTGGTCATGTTCTAAGGGCATTACTTTTGAATATCCATCTAAGCATTCATTCATCAAATCTTACTATGTTCCCCATAGGAACCAGGTCCTGTTCTAGGTACTTGGGATACATCCTTTAACCAAATGGTAGCTGTTACACATGGAGTTTGAAGTTGGTGAAAGCAAACTTTCAATAAACACTAAAGTATAACAAATAAGCAAATTATATAATGTGTTAGAAAGTGCGAAGTGCAGTGTAAAAAAAAAAATCACAGGGAAAAGATAATTGTGAATGTATGGAGTGGGGGTCCTCACTATGATCAGAAATTTTAAACAGGGCCTGATTTTATAATATGAAATGTGAGACTTAAAGGAGGTGATGTGAAAATCACATTTAATCAAAAATTTCTTTGTGATGTGCTAGTTGAAAACCCCTTGAAGACCCCCTCAACCAGTAATTGCAAATTTTTTTTATCTTTGCTGCTGCCCTACATAAGAATAGTCGGCTTCATTTAGAGGCCATGCAGTGCAGAAAAATGCATTCTGTACCATCAAAGCTAGGACCAGACTCAGGGCATCAAGAGACTCACAGTAGAGGAACACAGTCACCTGAAGGAAGAGTAACCTTAGGCCTCACATGTCATATTTACCCAGCATAAGCACTGAGAACTGGGTAAAATCAACCACACCCTGTGAATTGCATTTGCTTTTCCTCTTTTTTTCTCTCTCTCTCTCTCTCTGTACACCATTCTTCTTCCACAGCAGGCAGAGTTGAATTTATACACTTTAAATGTATAATTAGACTTCATTACATGTCAGCACATGCCATTTATCAGAGAAGGTATGCCAGTAAAAGTAAACAAATATGGAAAGCACTCAATAATTACTTGGTGAAAAAAAAAATAACTAAAAGACTCCAATGTTGTTTTTATAATTCTAAAAATCTACAACAAATTAGTATGCATTGTCTTACTTTGTTCACAAAAAACATACAGAAGTGGTTATTGCTATACTTCATTATTATTATGTATTGCTTGTTTATATCCAACAAGTACTTGTAAATCACTACTTTGTGCCTTTTAGGACAAAGTATTAAATGCAAATCAGCATAGACAACCAGTGATTTTAAAACATAAGTGCCAACATGCAGTTACCATTACAGTATTGCATCGAATGCTTCTTTCTAAAATCCTGAATCTTTATCTAGAAACCTGATCCTTCTTGGACTGCCTCTAGGACTTTAATTCAGTGATCACTACATAAAATTAGTATCAGTTAACTGACGACCCTTTTGTTAAGAGAATTCATGGTTGAGATCCTTACCAGGAAAATAACAAGGATAGGTATCAACTATGAAAGTTCTTAAAATTGTAAAATTATTCATTAAAATAAAACAGTAAAAGAGCAGATGGGGTGAGGAGTGAGAGAATGGAGAATTGCTGGTCAAAGGGTGTAAAACTTCAGTTAGGAGGAGTGTTTTGAGGTTTACTGCACAGTAGGGTTACTGTAGTCATTAATAGCCTATTGTCTATTACAAAATAGCTAAAAGAATAAATTCCAAATGTCTCACCACAAAAAAGGATAAGTAAATGAGGTTATGAATATGTTAATTAGCTTGCTTTAATCATTCCGCATTGTATACATATATCAAAACATCACATTGGGGCCGGCCCGGTGGCGCACTGCTATAGTGCACCGCTTGGGAAGCGCGGTGGCGCTCCCGCCGAGGGTTCGGATCCCACATACAGACCAGTTCCCGCTCACTGGCTGAGCGGGGCGCGGGGGCAACACCGAGGGTTGTGATCCCGTTGCTGGTCCCGGTCCGGTATGGGGGCAACACTGAGGGTTGCAATCCGTTGCCGGACACAGAAAAAGAGAAAAAGGAAAAAAAAAAACAAAACATCACATTGTATCCTATAAATATATACAATTAGTGAGTGTCAATTAAAAATAAAATTAATTGAAACAAATTTTAAAAGAGCTCATGTATAAAAAGAAACATTTTTATTAGCTTAAACTAGTAATAATAGATACATCTGCTGAAAATAATGTTGATTCAAAGACAATGATAATAAGAAAAGTAGACATTTGCTGAGAAGAAAACTCTTCCAGCACACTTCTACTTCTAACTTATAGATTGTTACCTCTATAGGAAATCTAATTTTAATTTCAAAAATTTCTGATATTTTTCCAAGACAGCGTTTGAAAACTTTTCAGGTATCTGGTGTGCTATGTGGCATTACATAACAGGGAATCCCTTCTGAAGAAATTTTTACCATCCTTTGGATGATTATAAAATATAAGTGCCTAAGTATAAACTTAGGGCATTTCTCAGTGTCTATGGTGCATTATGCAGTTATAGCTATTCATTATAATTTGTATGAAGTTAAATACTAAGACTTTGCTAAGATACTTATTTAAAGTAAATCTTTGTGAACTTATTTTATATGACATAGGTATAAAAAATATGTACTTTTATTTGCAATATTTTTCTTGTTATAGAAGTTAGGATTATGTGCAAATCTGTTAATTTTGTGTATATATAATAAGAATTAATGGAAATCATATCTTACATTACTATAATGTTTAAAATGGTTATTTGAATTTTAATATGTTTAAACAAAATCTATATAACTATTAGCTGGGCATTTTTGTGGCCCAACTGTATTATACTCAGTGTATATTAATATTAAAATGGCTTCTTTTAAATGTAATAGTTAAATTAACTCCTAGAAACACTAATTTTACAATAGGCAAAAATCATTAAACCATATATATTCTAAAACAATAGTAATAAGCATTTTTGCAAATAATAGGCACTACAGCATGTTCATTCTTTTCACTACACCAGTGCATGGTTTTTCTGTTACGTCATGGTTGAGCCTTTGTTTCACTAGGCTATAAGGGATAATTAATTAAATTACTTATTTTTTCCATTTAGTTTTCTTGTGAAATCTGCTATTCTGTTGATAGCTCCATTTGTACTTGATTTAGAAGCACAATGGGGGATAATATCTGTCAAGAGGATTAGCCATTATAATGGTCTTTGTCCATCAAGATTTTTTTAGCCACTCGACTCATGCCTTTGGACCTGCAGTTACCTAGCTTACACCTTTTGCCAGTGAGAGAACTCATCAATTTTACCTTAAAAAGATATTGAAATGTCTAGATTGATGATGTTTCAAAATAAAGATATAAAGAGATTTTATAACTCATAAATAGCCATAGGGAACTAAATGGAAAAAAATGTTTCATAAATGTTTGACTTCATACCAAACCAGCAAAGGAATAGGAACTTTAAAATATTACACAAAAAGTTTTGTAAAAGAGAGCCACATGTATTGTTAACCTTATACTCTATAAATTAAGAATACCAGGAAATTATGCTCTTTTGTGATGCCACATTGTTAAGATTACAGTTAGAATTTTAAATTTATAAAGCTGAATTGAACTTTAAATTTATGAAGCTGAGTAGAGAAAATTTATACCAAAAAAGTATAATTTGCAATTCACAATACCTAATGAGTCAAAGTTCTACACATATCAAATAACTTCAGATTTGTCATTCATTTTTTATGAGCTTTGTGTTTATAAATCGGTTCATAGATTGGGATGTAATCCATGATATTAGAGAAATTTTATTTAAGGTGCAGCCTAATACAGAGTAATTTTCAGAAAGAAAAATACTCTAAACAGTTTTAACCTTTTCTCGCACTAGAAAAGTATAATGTAAATATTGATGAATTGTTCATTTTCTAAGCCTAATAAAGGGCTATTGTAGAACTGGAAATATCACATTTTTCAACTTTTTGGATTATTAGGAACACTTAATGTTCCAAAATGCTACTTAGAAGTCATTTTAATTTATAAAAGGATTGCTACAAAAATAATTGAGACTGAAAGGATTAACTTCTCTTTTGGGAGCATCAGTTGTAAGACTCACTTCTGATATGGAGAAATTGCTAGTGAAAGCAAGTTGTGAAGCAGTTATGTGGAAGCAAGAGATCAATGTAGAAGAGCATGGAGGAGAAAGTGAGGTTCCTTTGATATATCTTTTAATATAGTTTTCGTAGAAAAAGAAAACTAAAAGATTAAAGTCCACTTGAATTGACATGGATGATCTTAACATCAATTTGTGTCATAACTACAGAGAAAAAGAAATTTTTTTTAAAAAGTGATTTGGAATCCATTTCTCTGGTTTCACATCTTTAGTGGGCTATATTCTAAGGACAAAGAGAACTGCAAAAAAATCTAAAACTTCACTCAGTAGTAAAATTATTTTACTAGCGCAATAATAATTTTGAAGCTATTTACATATATTAAAGATTCAACAAATAATTAAATCTAATGTTCTTAACATCCACGTTAGTTTAGGATGAAAGAAAAGAAATATAACAACGAAAATAAAAAAGTTGAATGAAAGAACCCTGTAATGTTATATTCAAGTGAAAATATCAATATGAACTCATAATTTACTAATTAAAGAATATTTCCTAGCTCTGCCCACTAACAAGTCTGAAGCAAAAGCCAAAAACTCTGACCTGAAACCTATCAAGCTTATAGGTCTCACCTTCAGTATACAGGAAACCCAGGAAGTGGGTGGACGAGTAAAACACTACCACGAGTCAACAATCAGACAATTTCCAAATGTGCAGCATTCTATGAGACAGCTCACACAGAGTACTCTTAACAAAGAAAATGCTATAAAAAATCGGGGGACTATCTTGATTAAAGAAACTAAAGAGACATAATGACAAATGTAATACATATTTATTTATATATATATATATATATATATATACACAGAGAGAGAGAGAGAGAGAGAGAGAGAGAGAGAGAGAGAGAGAAGCACAAAAGCAACAATGGCAACTTACTACATCCAGGTCAGGCCTATGTAAGTTTTAATGGTAACAGTCTAATTTTCTGTGTGCCTAGAAGTTTGATCAGTAAAAGGAAAGGGTTCCCAATTTTTAAAAAATTAGATGCAAAAAGAATTATATGACATTACATTCATATGTAATGTGTGGTCCAGGTCTAAATCTTGGGTTGGGCAGTCTAGCAGTAACATGTATTTAAGGAACATTTGAGGAAATTTGAATGAAGATTGCTAATAAATGAAATGAAAACTTATTGATGTGGACAGTTAGAAGTCATTGCTGGAAAAAAAAAAAAGACAGCAAGTATAGTAACATAAAAATAAGAATATACTCCAGGGTATCATTTTGGTAAAAAAAAAAAAAATACATACTTGAAAATGAATACAGAAAGGTTGATATAGATAGTGATTATCTCTGGTTGGTAGGAATTTGGCATTTTTTCTTATTACTGCTTATTCCTTTTTGTCATGTTTTGGAAAGAACATATGTATCTTTATGATAATAAAATGTAATTCCAATGTAGAAATATATTATTTAAAAAAGCAAACTCAATGCTGTAATAAATACAAATTTGTACAACATATTTAATATCTATTCAAGACCTACTTCCATAAAAATAAAATAATTTGGATATTTTTGATGAAACAAGTATTTATTGACAGTTTTCTTCTAAAATGTAATTATTAAAAATAGGGCCGGCCCGGTGGCGCACTACTACAGTGTGCCACTTGGGAGCGCGGCGGCGCTCCTGCCAAGGGTTCAGATCCCACATACAGACCGGTTCCCGCTCACTGGCTGAGCGAGGTGCGGGCGCAGCACCGAGGGTTGCGATCCCGTTGCCGGTCCCGGTCCGGTACGGGCGCAACACTGAGGGTTGTGATCCATTGCCGGACACGAAAAAAAGACAAAAATAAATAAATAAATAAATAAATAAAATAAATGTTAAATACTGGAGAGTTTTTTTCTTTCTAATTTTACAATATATTGAATGTATTATTCTTTAAAGCCCAAGAAGATTACTCTATTTTATAGCTGATTTTCCTATTTTACAACATTTCCAGAGTGGTTAATAATAAAAACGAATCCAATCTTTCCAGTTATTATTGTATAGAGTGGTCATGGGGAATCATTTATTCTTAGTAATTGAGCTTTAATATTTCCTTGCAGTTCCTTCCATGTTCTACTAGCTAAAAATCACAAGAAATATTGAGGGGGTTTTTTGTCCTCTTTATATGGCAAATACTAGAATATTAGAAATCTTATGGAAAGAGAAATGTCAGTATAGTATTTTAATTACATCTGTGTCTCTGAATATATTCAATCTGTTATGGTATTTTTTCCTTTATTTTACTTTTTTTTCAGAATATTAGGAAATAGATCTAGGTTAGAGTTTTAGTAAAAATATGAATGTTAGGAGTCTTAAAATACATTGGAAAACAGAATACCAGATTTCTAAAATATAGAAAATATAATATATTCCTTTCATTTCATTCGTTAAACTGAGATTTGTGGAATAGGTTCTAAACACTAGGCATCTTCTTAATGTTTATTTGTTAGTCCTAGTGAATGTAGACTTCTGTTTTTTGTTTTAAAAAGAACATGTTGTGTTGGCAAATACATATCTACTCTGGTGTGTAGCACACGATTATAGACACAGTTATAGTCCTGAGCTTCCTTTCAACACAAGGTATTTGACCCTCACTCATTTATACAATCATATTTTTTAAAAAAAGGTATTCCAGGCAATGACATTGTAGCATGAACACAAACCGCTCTTCTAGTGGATGAACACAGACAATAAATTAGAAATCAAAGAAATAAATGGGAATTTCACACAGTGATAAGAGCCATGAAGCAAATGAGCAGAAAGATTATATTAAGAGAAATCAAGTGTAAAGAAGGGGCTTGTGCCTAGAAAAGAGTCATCAGGGAAGACATTTCTGAGGATGTTGCATTTGACCTGAAATCTGTGATGTGTCAGCTGTTCACAGAACTGGAACAAGTGCTTGACAGGGAAAATCATGTTACCAAGAACACTCACCTTGCAACACACCTTGGTTGTGATATTGCTTCTTTCTTACACATTCTAATGTATAAAGCACCATGGATAAATCTGCAATAATAATAATAATAATAGTAATAGTAATAACAATAATAAAAGGCAAACACAGCTTCCATTGTGTGTATTTTTCATTTTAAATACACACACACACACACACACAAACACAAAGACTCACTAAAGCTTATAGGATAAAATCCACATTCCTCAAACCAGGATCCATGGCTGCTAAAGTTGTACCTTTTCCTATTTATACAATTGTAGTTCCTACTGTTTTCACACAAGAACCTTTTAATCCACCTAAACTGCTCCATTACAAATCCCTATTCCTTGTCTCAGTCATTTAAGTGTTATTTTGTTATTATTGCTACTGTTTTAACAATTTTATCTGGAATACTTCTCCCCACAGTATATCTTTCTTTTAGGGCCAAGCTTTAATTCCATATACTTGATTTAACCACCCAAACGAGGAGTTCTCTCTCTTTCCCTAGAATTCCTTCAGCAGTTATCCGTCCTATTTAACCTACCTTCATGTTGCGGTAACCGGTGCTATATATTGACATATAACCTACTGTCTTGTACTTTGGCTCGTCTCCTCCTGTATTCATTTATATCTCTCCACCTAAAATACTGCATTCCTTGGGAATGGGTGCCATATTCTATACTTCTTGGATATTATACTTTTTATACATATTACGTGCACTAAATGTAGTTTTTTAAAAAAGGATGACATATTTTGAAATATTTAAATTTCCTATAACTTAAAAAGCAATCAAGTTTAGAGATTTAAAAATAGTAATAATTGCTGAAAACTGACAAAATTCTGTTGGATCTTTGTGTTTGGGACTTTGGGTCGTGACTATAGTTTACTTACCTATTACTTAATTATTGAATTGTTTTGGAACTTTTTACCTGAGGAATACATAAATGAAAGAGTTAAGTAAAACTGTTATTTTTGTAAGTCTATGTATTAAAGCAAGGAAATAATACATTTTTGTTCATTAATCTTCCCTCTTTCATCTCATGTTTGACAGTATACTTAATTGGAAATTGGTAACCTGTAAGCATTACTAGTGTAAATATTCTTCATAAATGTCGATAGTAATTTTTAACTTAGAAAGTCATAAATAGAACAGCTTTATGTTGTTTTTTTTATTTAAGTGTTTAAGCATTTAAAATTTTTATATTAAATAAAATTTCATTTCATTTTATTA
This sequence comes from Galeopterus variegatus, assembly GCF_000696425.1. Classification (NCBI taxonomy): domain Eukaryota; kingdom Metazoa; phylum Chordata; class Mammalia; order Dermoptera; family Cynocephalidae; genus Galeopterus; species Galeopterus variegatus. Next base: position 133,274 of record NW_007728847.1, on the reverse strand, counting down.
ATTTGATGTCATTCATTTCTTTTTGTTTTCTTCTTTTCAAGGCCCTGTGGAATCCTACATGCACTGAAGGTTTATTTAAACCAGTACATATTACAACCTAGGTTAAATAATTATTTGACCGTAAGAAATGTATCAGCAATCTATGACATGCCAATTATTGAGTAAAATCAGTTTTTCCGTCATTCCATATGTTAACTATTTCTCAGAGTATGTGATACTGAAATGTTTTCATTCCAAATACTTCACATATTTTATATTTGTAAACGATTGCACAAAATAGTGATGAATGAAGATTCAGCTAACATATTTCTGCTTTATTCTTTTTGTACTTTTGAAATGAAAATACTTTTATTTAAAAATTATCTCCACATGTAAATATGCTAAGATGTAATATTCCACTTGGCAGTAAATATTTTTGTTCAACCTTCTCATCCATATCATCTGTCTCTCTTGTTACAGTCTTTATTTAATTTCATCGCATATTGTATGCACATTAGATAAATTTGAAAACAATGTCTTTAGTTTTCTTTGTCTTAGTGAGACAATTGCGACTGAATAACTAATCTATAACTTTTTTCCCCTTGCATCAATACCAAAAAATGAAAGCAGTATGTCTTCAAACGGAATAAATAACAAAGAATGTTATTCTAACTACAGAAATTTTAAAAAAACAAACAATTTATAGTCCCTAAATAGTTGAAGAAAGTTTATTGGATGTTGTCCTCATATTGAAGGAAATTTCTTGAATGTGTCATACAGGGAGCCTGTGTTCCAAACTTGACATTGCTCTCTGATTTCTGTGTCCCCTGTTTTTTGCTTTTCTGTAATATCTCACTTTATCAAATGGCCAGGTGGCTACAAGGCACTCCTGAATGTGGTAGTTTATTGTAAGGATAAGTGACAGAAATAGACAGCCCAAAAGAATGACTCAATCTTGTGGGCAGGGTGCAGGGCATAGAGCTAAAGAAAGGAAAGCAGGTTTTACTAAGGTCTTTATAATTTGCAAACAGGTAATGAAATAATCATGGTTAATGGTGCTTACATTTAGAAATATGTTATAAAATTTATTAAATTATTTGAATCATTATGTAACATATAATATGAATAATAAATCCTAGGTGTAAATTATGGTGTTAAAATAAATCTATAAATATATTTATTTGCACAAAAATATTGTATGTGCTCTTGTTGATTGTGTCTGTCAAACACCCTTTTATGATACAAGGTACAAAAGCACTTTTTTGTTTCTCTAACAGTTTTCTAGAGTTTATTCTTCTATCTTATTCTTATCTCTTTCTTTTTATTGTCTTCTTTTATGTAAAATTTTTAAGTGTAGATCACGCAAAACTCCATCCCCTTAAAATAAAGCAATTTCGGGCCAGCCCGGTGGCGCACTGCGCTAGTGCGCCGCTTGGGAAGCGCGGTGGCACTCCCGTCGAGAGTTCGGATCCCACATACAGACCGGTTCCCGCTCACTGGCTGAGCGAGGCGCGGGGGCAACACCGAGGGTTGCGATCCCGTTGCCGGTCCCGATCCGGTACGGGGGCAACACTGCGGGTTGCAAACCGTTGCCGGACATGGAAAAAAGACAAAAAAAAAAAAAAATTTAAAAAAAAAAATAAAATAAAATAAAGCAATTTCCTGGTAAAGATTTTTATAGATTTAAACGGTCAATGTCATTTTGAAGAAGCAAGAATTTAATTAAAAATATGTTGACTATACTGCAAGGACAAAAAACTTGTATTTGCACCTGAAGTAAGTTAGTAAAGAAAGGTACTTTTTTCCTCAAAAGCAGTATGGAAAAAACTGTCACTATAGACAAAAAATATCATCTACCTGAAAAGGTACAATTTCAGTCCATTTATCTATTAAAATGTTGTTTTGTATTTATTTGATTACATTAAAAGTGAATTAAAAACAAGGATTAATGGGGGTGTTGTTATTGTTTTTAGAAAAATGTATGAGAACCATTGTAATCATTGCCCTGTATCCCAGGGGGTAACAAAACTAAACTTGATAATCATTTTCCAAAAAAAGAGACAAGAGGCATCAGTATTTACTGATCAAAGGAAATGTTATTTTTTACTATTATGCCTGCATATTTGTCCAAAATGCGGTCATAGTCACTAACTAAAAAATAAAATGAGGCAAACTTGATTGTCTTTATTTTCCAAATAAGGCGTCTAGAATTTGAAGAGGTCAAGTGGTTTTGTCTGTTCCATATGACTTTTCTAACAAGAGATAAAACTATAGATTGTATGTGGGTGTTCCAAATCAAAAGTCAGGGTTTTTTGTTTTCCTGATTCCCAAACACTGGTGGGTTGCATGGTTGCAGAACTTAATACAAAGTATACATTCTTACATATGCAAATATGTAGAAAATTATATATTATATATACATTATATATTATTGAAGATTGATTTTCTTTGAAATATTCTTTATGGACTAAGGATAATTGCAATAATAAAGATTTACTGTGTGAATGCTACCTACTATGCCTAACTAAGAAGTATAACACATGGTTTAAGGAGATTATTTCATAATAGTGAGAATTATTTATTCAGTATAGAGAAGTGCTTCAAAGGAAGTCATAGGCACTTTTGTTAGAAACTTTGACTATTATTAATGTATTTAATCTATACTTGAGATTTCTGAGAATTTAATTTTGTCATGCCCTGAAATATGTTTAAAAATATAGGTACTTATCATTCTCAGTTAGATTTATGACATATGAGCGTACTTCAAAATGTTCCTGGAAAGGTTTATTTTATCTTTCACTTCTAATTTTTCCATGAAATTTTTGATGTGCTCTCAGATAGCTGTGTTTTAAATGACTTTTTAATGAAGACTCTAAAGTAAAATATGTAAAAATACACATATAATTTTATTATGACATACATAAAAAACTTCCTTGCTGAAGTTTTAAAAATTGTATCATTTATCTTAATTACCTAAATTTGACATTCTTTTAAATATTTACTTATAAAACAAAATGTACTTCCTTCTCCATACTTAAGTTGCAACTGGAGGCAAGAATGTTCAAATTTAAGAAAGTTTTTTTTTTTGAGACAAAATGCCTGATTTGTATTCATTTAAGAGAAAATAGGAGAATTGAGAAACAGCTGCTAATAAAGTTGTTTTTTTTTATGTTGTATTTTGTTCTTATTTCTCCTTACAGTCCTCTCCAAATACAGTTCTATTCTATTTTAATTTCTCATGTATAACCACTCTCTTTAAAAAAATCTCTTATCTAATTGGTGCTTTTGTTGGTAACTAATCACCAGTATGATATCCTGACACCTTTAAAAAACAAACAAAAAAACCCAGTAACGCTAACACATATATTTTCAAATATATGTCAATTTTACTTAATATTTTCTTTAAACGAGTCCACATGTCAATGAATAGACTAACGTATATATCCTCCATTGATGTTAGAATGTCCTATGTTTTCCAAATGACATCTGTTGGATATTCGAATTTGCATAATGGAGAAGAGTAAGATAGGTTATAAAGCAGAGAAAAGAAGAGAGATGTAAGCATCTTTCTTATTTTAGTTTTTACTCCTAACCAAATATTCTGAGTATATTTGTTGTGTGTTCTTACTTAAGCTCCATTTTGTGAAAGATTTTCTCCACATTTCTATTTTCCTTTTTGAGTGCTGTATGTGGATGCACATACAAAAAGTTGATGAACCTTAGAAGGCGCAAATGATAATAAAATATTTTCTGTTGACTCTTCTTACTATCTGAAAGCTGTTTGCATCATTAATGTGTAAACATCATGGTCAGATTATATATGTACACAGAACACACGCACACAGGAAAGAAGGGTTTTCTAAAATTAAAGTTATCTTTTGTTAAGTGGAACTTGATACGGAGGATAAAATTTGTAGGTAGCATAAGTCTGCTTTGGGGAGAAAGAGCAAGAGTTTCCTGACTTCCAGGAAGAGCAATTGACAGAAAATGAAGCACGTATTCTCTCACCCCTGTAAAGAAGAACCTGTAGCTTAAACTTTGATGAACAGTCTAGAAGGCTTATATATTAATAAATTTTAAATATAATGGACAGAGGGAGTGAACAAATTTCATGCCTTCCTACTCAAGCTCTTCATAGAAGTTTCTTCATAATAAGGCTGGCAAGATTTCTGACCTGGAAAGAAATTTCTGTGCATCATTTTCACTAAAAATACCAGAGTAAACTTGAAAGAATAGGTAACATCATCTGGCAATAAATATGCTACACAGATTTTAATTTTCTTTACCTCCTAGTCCATGGATTTCTTAAGAAGTTATTGTGTTATTAAAAAGATTTACAATTTAACTTATATTCCTAGTACAAGTTTTAAAAAACTTTATTTTATGATTTATTTGGAGATCTCTATCATCTGACTGCATTTGGTTGTAGCCACATGCATGTTAAGAATAGGATCCTGAAAATTAATGACTTGTTTCTTGCAAACTACCTTACCCATTTCAATAATGCAAATGCAACATGAGTAAAAATTTACATATGCATAAATACGTACTATATAGTATTGTTTTTCTAATCTTTGTTGCTAGAATGTGAGCTTTAGAAAGCAAATAACTGATTTCTTCTTGATTTAAAACATGAAAAGCATCTACTAGAATGCTATATAAACACTGGAAATTTATTGTTTTTTTAATGGGAAAAAAAAGTCAATACCTGATAAGCTAACACAAAGGATCATATTGTCAACAAATCAGAGATCTTAATATCAAGCTTTACTTATCACTTCAATGGTACTGGCAATTAAGAAGCTCAGATGAAGCAGGGACAGGTCTGGGATCTCAAGGGCAGCTCTCCAAGCAAGGCCTTTCATCCTGCCTGGAACATCCACTCTGATCCAGAGTAATAGAGCAGATTTCCAAGTGAGGTTTTGCAGGATTACCTCTCACAGGAGGGGGAGTATTTCATCCATGAAACATCTCTATTTTATATCCCAACAATATGACACTCCAGAAAACCATGCTCACTCATCCATCAATTCTATGTTCATTTACTTAAATCAATCCTTAACCAGGAACATCCCATTAAAATTTCCATAGGTAAATACCTTACTTCTGCCAAGTATTATTAGTCTATTTACTTGAAGTTCTCATTTTTATGTTGACAAAGAGATTAGAAGAGGTTACTTCCCTTCTTTTCCCTGAAGAAAAAACACTTACTGTCCAAAAAAAAAAAAAAAAACCTCTCCTTCCTCTTCACCTGCTCCATTTGCACTGTTCAGTCTGAGAATGGTATTCCATTGGGATGGAGTGGTAAACCTAGTGTTCTGTATTTTTTGTTTTTCTTTAACTGTAAAAAAAGTATAGAAAATGTTTAATTGATTGAAACTGCTGTTATTTTTATTTCAATTTGTGTTTTAAATGTTTCAAAACGCAGTTTGAAGTGAAGTTAGAAGACTGCTTTTCTTGATGCTTATCTTTTTTGTTTCATTTTATTTTTCACTTTAGGTGAACTTTCAGGAATTGCAATTTTTTTTTCCTTTTTTTTTGTCTTTTTTACTGACCGGCAATGGGATCGCAACCCTCGGTGTTGCGCCTGCACCGCGCTCAACCAGTGAGCGGGAACCGGTCTCCACATGGGATCCGAACCCTCGGCAGGAGTGCCGCCGCGCTCCCAAGCGGCGCACTCTCCAGTGCGCCACCGGGCCGGCCCAAGGAATTGCAATTTTTGAAGGACAAGAATTTAGTGATTTAATTGGGGAAAAAAGTGAAACTAAAGTTTTTTCTAGATGTGTGCCATAATATACTACAGAAAGAGAAAGAAGAAGAGCCAGTTATTTAAATTTATATATTATATTTGAAATTATAAATTTTATTTAAAATTATAAATACTTTTAAATTCCTTTTTTTTCCATTTGCAGTTTATACAAAATTTCTCTTATTGAATTAATAATCCATTCAGCTAATTGGAATAGAGTATGTTCCTTCTTTGATTTATTCTTTCATTTATACTATATGCCTGATTATATATTTTATTGAATAAAAAATGCCTTATGTCAAAATATTTTAAATGTAGTTTCACTTAATGAGATACAAAATCTTTATTGTTTTATATTTCATTTTTTTTCTACTTGGTGTGTAGCAAAAGTATAGTGGAACAATTCTCATTAGAGAAAATACATATAAGAAAAACTGAATCCAATATTTGCAGCCTGATTTATCTATTCTGCTGTTCCACAAATACTGTATTACTACCCTCAAGCTCAGTGACTTTATGCACATCAGTCTCTGAACTTATAGTACTATTCCTTCTCTCTTAGCTTGTTCATAATCATATGAAAAACAAGTTCCATATTTACCCCCACCCCCAAACATATTCCCTAGCTTCTCGAGGCATAATTAAACTCCATCTTCTCTAAATCACTTTGCAGTTCAATAATGGCTAACATTTTTGTCTTTTACTGTAAATTAGGTGTTCTAAAAGCTTTATGTGTTTTAAATATTTTAATCTTCACAAAAGCCCATGAGGTAGCTATTACTGTATAATACCCTTTTTTATCAGAAAAACTAAAATATAGAAAAGTTAAGTAACTTGCACAAAATTACACTGCTAGTTTTATTATATATCACATATTATGTTCAATAAGAAGATATCACATATACATTATTCCAGGGTATACCACTTTTTGAAAAAAAGACTGCTATAATTCTAACAAAATAAGTTTTTGCCTTTGATTTTTATAATTATAAGTAATAATCAAACTAATATTATAAGTATGAGCAAATGCAAAGTACTGTAGTTCTTCTAGGTGAAGAGAATAGTGGCTAACATTTATTAGGTGCTGCTATGTGCCAAGAAAATGTTCTAAGTGCTATGAATGTTGACTCTTGTAATCTTAAAAACAACAACGAATCTAAGAAAGATCCTATTGTTATTTTCATTTTACAGAGGAAGAAATTAGGGCACAGAAAGATGATATAAAATTCTCAAGGTCATATCAAATAAGTGGTGATGGAGCTGGAATATGAATCCAAGCGGTCTTTATTCCAGAATTCACACTGTTTACCACTACACTGTATCCATTCCTCCCCCCTACCCCTCAGAGAAGAATAAACTATAGCTGTATTAGTCTGAATAGGATAGGTAATGCTGTGGAAACAACAATCCCCAAATATTAGCAATGTATAACATCAAATATGTGTTTCTTGCTTATGTTGTATATCTATTAATGACAACTCTTTTTCTTGTTTCCTCATGCTAAGAGTCTGACTGGTAGAACAATCTTCATCTGTTATGTTGCAGTCTCTGAAGGAAAGAAAGAATGTCACAGATTGTACATTGGGTCTTAATTTTTCACCCAGAAGTGACACACATTACTTCTACTCATGTTCCATTGGTCAAAAGAAGTCATATGATCACAGCTAACTCACTCTAGGAAGCAGGGAAGAGGAAGTCAACCATATGCTCAGAAGTGGGAAAACTAAATATATCTGGCAAACAGTGCCAATGCCTACTATTGTATCTCTTTTTTTTCTCTGAATTAATCTGATTTTAATTAAAATGTGAAAATTATTTAGTAAATATGCTACATTATTGACATAAAAATTCTTTGATTTCATCCCAATTTTTCAGAAAAACATAAATCAAATATTTTTGAACCTGTAAATTAAATCCCACTCTTAAAAAGTCATGTGTACATAATGCTATCTCAATTTTTGACATATGACATAAACACATTACTTACTCTATATTCTCCAGATATGTTTCAGTCACTTAGCTAGGTTTTCAGATATTTCTATTTTTTTAAAAGTATTTCTGCTTGCCATCAACAGATTATTTACTGAATTGTCTAGAATTTATTGATGTTACCACAGTCTCACTCTTGCTTATTTTAAATATTTTTAAATCAGTGATCATACATGATGATATATGATCTAAGCACCTTTATTGTACTTGTCAGAATAATTCATGGTGACAGTGTTATTCCAACCACATTTTTTAGTCAATTACCTCCTTACAACCTTATCATCAAGTGCATTTTACCTCTGTAAGTATATCTAGAGATTTTAAGTGAGGAATATAATATCTTAAATGTGTGAACAAAAAATGACCTTCTTGTTCATAAACAATATGCTTTGCTTGATCCAGAAATAGATCATTTGCATCAACTGAAACAAATAGCTATCCTGTCATTTTTTGTCCTCGCTAATTTGATGTTAAAGCCTTCCCATATTATCTCCTAAATCATGTGTTATGTTTTAAATCTTTATGACATAAAAATATGATCACCTTTAATTTTGCATTACACAATTTACAATTTACATGATGAGAAAATTGTCTATCAGAGTTTAATTCGTAAGCTGCATCTTCCTGCAGGCCTTTGTTTTTTCAGCATTAAATGTAAAGTGAAACCCTCATTGTTATTTACTTCCAGTTAGAAATAAATTTGCTGATTTCCACTATACTAATTGATTCAAACTATTTTCATTGTGAGAACAATAAATAGTTAGGTAATCATTCATTCTATCAAGATAGTGTTTAGCATTACCCTAAAAATATCACTTTCACTTTAATCTAAATAAAAAAAATATATATATATATATTTTATACATATATATGTGTATAAAATATATATATTTTATATGAAATCAGGGTCCTCATTTTTTTAGACTGATTTTTACCAATTCATTTTTGGGGATATAGAAAATAATTGTGTAAGTCAGAAAAGAACATTAATCAGAATGTTAGAAATACGTAGTTTATTGTGTACTTATTTATACTTTTTCTATATTTATATCACGCAGAGTGAAAAAAAGATTTTTAAATACCAGGAGTGTTATGAGCTTCTGTTCTATTGTCACAATTTCAAATCCTGTCAATAGAATATTTAAATAAATACACAAATTATGAAAATATATTCATTTCCACTGTTTGGCAATAATTTTATAAGTTTTAAAATATGGATTCTGACTTCCTAAGCACTTTTATGCATTATAAAAATATAAGTAGGTGAAATATTCAGAATATTAGTTTCAGGGCCGGCCTGGTGGCGCACTGCTGTAGTGCGCCGCTTGGGAAGCGTGGTGGCGCTCCCGCCGAGGGTTCGGATCCCACATGCAGACCGGCCGCTCACTGGCTGAGCGAGGGGCGGGAGCAACACCGAGGGTTGTGATCCCGTGGCCGGTCCCAGTCCGGTACGGGCGCGACACTGAGGGTTGCGATCCGTTGCCGGTCACAAAAAAAACAAAAACAAACAAACAACAACAAAAAAAGAATATTAGTTTCAGTGCAATTTGATTTCTCAACCAAACTTTTCTAAGAAATTATGATTGGCATGGATTCACATTAGTTTTTTAAAATTATTTATTTAGGAAATATTTACTGAATACTTACCATGTGTTGGGTCCTAAAGCTATAAAACCATGTAACACCACATACCAACCAACCATGATGAGTAGAGTCTAGCAAGATACATAGGCATAGTCACAAAGCTTTTCGATGTTATTATAATTGCCTTAACAAAAGAATGTCTGATGTGAAATGTTATAATTTAAGGAACATAATGTATTTTAGCACAATTTGAGATCAACTTTCAGCTTACTGATTTTTAGGATTATATTATATATTTGTATAGAGGGAAAGAAGAGATGATAACATATGAAGCACCTCTTGATTATCAGACATAGTCACACTTGATGCTTTTCAATATGTTCTGTTTAGTTTTGTTTTATTAATTTTTGTATGTAAAGGACACATTTGATGTTTGTTTATGGGAGCAACCATGCTGCATGGAAACCCAATTTAATTAGTTCCATCAGATATTTAAAAATTACTACAACTTTAAGAAAAATAAAACAATCATAAAATATGACTGGATGACATAAAAACACACACAAAAATAACTTGAAAGAATATTATAGTTACAGACTGAGAAATTATATTAACTTCTAGAAAACCAGAACATAATGTGGTAAATAGGAGCCAGTAGGATGTGGTCACGATTATTCAATTATTATCACGGTGGGTCAGGGGCAGCTTTATATGTGTTCAATTGGTAGTTATGTGTCTATCTGCTGTTATGTGTTTTGTTCTCATGTGATATATTCAGGAAAACAAATCATTACAGTGAAGTAAAATATGTCTTTTACTCATTCATTCATTCAACAAAGTGTGTATTGAATACTTATAATATAGGTGCTCAGCATACACAGTAAACAAAATAAATATTATTCCCATTCTATGGCATTTACATCTCATTTAATACTTGTAACATTATTCCTACTGTACAGATGAAAATAGGGAGGCTTAGAAAGGAATGATTTGTGTGATGACACAATAATTACTAAGTGTTCCCCATGTTAGTCTGACAACAGAGACCAAGCCCTCTATCATTACAACACACCCCTCCACCAGACACACTGATAGGAGAGGATTAATTATTTGCATCTGAATGGGCAAAAAAGGAGTGGTGTTTGTACGCTGAAGATTATCAGAAAGATTTCTCAGATTTCCACATTTTTTACAATTATTTTTTCCTTTTGGGGGGTCAAACTATGTGAATTCAAAAAGCCTGTCTTCTGCTTTGGAGGTTCTTTCTTCTGCTTATTCTAGCCTGTTGTTTATGATCTTGGTTGTATTTTTTATTTCGTTGAATTCTTAAGCTCCAGGATTTCTACTTGATTTTTTAAAATTGCTTGTATCTCTTTGTTGAATTTCTCCAAATGTCCTTGAATTTCTTTTTGATTTCATTGTGATTTCTATCTAATTTTTCATCATTTTCAGTTTCCTCAGTATTGCCCTTTAGGATTTCTCCTCAGGCAATTTGTCTATTTCCTCTTGTATGGGGTCTGTATTGGAGAGTTGTAGTCTTCTTCTTGGGAGTCAAGCTTGATTGTTTTTTCATGCATTTCATATCTCTGCATTGACATCTGGGTGTGTAGTCACTTCTTTTAATTCTAGGAGTCATTATGGAGAATAGCATGGAGGTTTCTCAAACAACTGCAAATAGAACTGCCATATGATCCAGGAATCCCACTTCTGGGTATATACCCAAAGGTATGAAAATCATCATGTTGAACGGATATCTGCACTCCCCTGTTCATTGAAGCTCTGTTTACAATAGCCAAGATATGGAATCAACCTAAATGTCCACTGACAGATGGCTGGATAAGGAAAATGTGATTTTATATATATATATATATATATATATATATATATATATACACACACACACACACACACACACACACACACACACATACATACATATACACACACAATGGAATACTACTACTCAGCCATAAAAAAGAGTGAAATTCTGCCATTTGTAGCAACATGAATGAGCCTGGAGAAAATTATGTTAAGTGAAATAAGCCAGGCACTGAAAGAGAAATACCACGTCCTCACTCATAAGTTAGAGCTAAGAAACAAAGAAAGAAAGAAAGACCATAATAAAACATCGAACTTTGAGAAGAAGCGAACAGACCTATAGTTACTAGAGGTGGGAAAGAGGAAGGGGAAGGGGAGATAGGGATTAATTGGGTAAAGGACACAAAAAGAAATTAAGATTTGTAATGATGACCATGTTAATAATATTTATTTGATCATCACATACTGTACACAAATACTGATAGTCAACTCTGTACCCCATAAGTTTGTATAAATAAAAATAATTTTAAACAAAATTGTTACATTGCCAGGCAGAGGGTGATGGAGCTGTGTGGGATGAACCAGGTAGTAAATTCTGACTCTGACTCGGACTACTTGCTAGGATCCCAATTGAAACTATATGTTAATAAAAAGAGAAAGAAAAATGAAAATGTCAGTAGACAACCTTGATAACATTTTGAATGCTGTATTATATTATAGATTGATGTCTGTAGTAAATGAATGAGTTCGAATTTCATTTTATCATATTGCCTCTACATTCTGAGCTATCTCACTAAGGTCTACTAATTTTATTTTTTTTTCTCCAGAGACTAACTAAACGTGGCTACTGAAATGTATTTTTATTACTTACATCTGCTGTTGAAAACTTGAATAAACAAAGAACAAAACCGAATTATGGTGCTGCATTCTAATATCATCACCTACTAATTAAATATAGAAGCTTTTAGATTAATTAAAAAAACATGTTGAATTAGCACAGCTCTAGCCATCTGATTCAGAAAGGTAGGATGGAAGTCATCTCTGTTTTCCATACAGGCTTTTGTAGGACAATAGAGCTAAGAGGCATATGTATTATAGCCTTTAACAAGCATAAGTAGTAATTAAAAACAGCAAGTTTTCAGCCTGTGTAGCCTGGTTATCTTGGGTATGGAGATAACCTTTTAGCTGACTCCAGGGTACTCTTGAAAGCAATATAATTGCACTGTGGGGTCTCCGTTTGTTTATACTACATGTAATTGAAACAGAGCTGACATGCTACTCTGGCGCTCTCTTCTTCTCTACACTTTCAAGAACCATATGTTACATTTCTAAGTTTCACAAGTATGCTTAGTGTTGTTAACCACAAATTAGTCTGAGATCTCTCATCATCGCTGATTTTTCATGCAATAATCGTTTATTGGGCACTATGTACTTTAAATAGGCACTTTTACAAGCAGAGTTAAAAGGAGTATCTGACTAGAAATCTTACTCAGAATTGGTAGAGATTAGGAGGGTAAATACATTTCATGTCACTAATAAATTCTGAATCTGATTTCTCAGGAACATTGACGCCATGAATCTGTATGGCTCACTACTTATATCTAAGGGCCAACGAGCCAATGTTTCATCTCTCAGTGGGTCTGAATTTGTTTACTGATTTCACAAAGTATAAAAGAGAATGACAGCATGTCCTGAACACATAGTTTTTTGTCTAGCACTCTAGTTCAAGATGAGGTAATAAAATTTACTTTAAAAGAAATTACTTAGTAACTGAATAGTTTCTCAAATTCCATTGAGAAGATAAATCTTTGGGCCAAAAAGGAAAGAAAATGTTGTGAAGGGCATCACTCCCTTTTTCAAAAGAGAATGTATTAAAAAGTAGGGGAAACTTTTTTGTTAGCGTTCTTCCTTTCATAAAATGTCTCATGAGACAAAGAGTACTGAAAGTGTGAGGAAAGTATTCTTCTATGTAAGTTTATATAAATTCTATTATTTGCAACATATGTAGAAGATTCACAAGGTTTTGTTAGAAGTCCAATGTGATAAAAATGAGAAATATACGTATTTTGTATTCATTAATGAAGAGATGTTATAAAAAACTACATTTCATTAACTCTTCATACATCCTGAAAAGAGAAATATAAATTGATGTCTAGCTTGCCATAGACACTTTTAAAGACTTAATAAGTTAGCGTGGGTAATTGTAATTTATTCTGAATGTTTCCAAATTCTTTATCTGGTTTTCATTATTGCAAGTAGAAAGTTATATTATCTTTTTTGTGGGGGGGTGCGGCTGGCTGATAAGGAGATATGAGCCCTTTACCTTGGTGTTATCAGCACCACACTCTATCGAGTGAGCTAACCAGCCAGCCCTTAGAAAGTTATACTTTCTAAGGAGAAGATATTGAGGTAATTATTGCACGTGAAACCTAGTTTTTAGGTTATTTTTTCCAGTTATAGTAGGTTCACTCTCTAAATAGGGATTTTCTGAATGTTAATTTTACACACACATGCAACCTTTGTTTTCTTAGTTTATTATCATGAATTAAGATTGAAAAAAAAAAAAAAACTACCTGAATTCAATTTTGAGTGAAATAGTAAGAAAAACTAAAACTTAGATCACATTATGTGAGAATTATATGGTAAAGCAGCCGTTCATGGAGGCATATATAAAGATTAGACAATTAAAAGCATTTTATTTTTGTTGATTTAATATGAACATCTTCATTAGAAAGTGGCAAAGCAAAAGCATTAAAATAAAATATTAAGTCAGACTATACAAGAAGAGAGGTAGGAAAAAATGATATCTAGATTATCCATGTTAATTCTTTATATTATCATCTTTAGAACAGTGATACTCAATCCGAGGCATTTTTACCCCTCAGGGAATAACATGCAATGTCTGGAACATTTTTGGATGTCACAATTGGGGGCGCTACTGGATTCTAGTGGGAAGAGGTCAGATATGCTGCTTAATATCCCACAATGCATAAGACAGCTCCCCATTTCAAAGGATTATCTAGCCCAACATGTTAACAGTGCCAAGGCAGAGAAACATTGCTCTAGATAGTAGTTGTTAACAATGTTGAAATCTGTATTGGTAACTAAAATGGTTTGTAGCACTTTTCAGGAAAATAACAAAGGGACATATTTGCTATCTCATAGCATTCCTTTTTGCCTGGGGAAACATCACATTGTCATAGTCCTAAACATTTCATTTCTCTAGTTTCAACAACTGACCTGGGACTGTCTCTATTACTCAAGGTGCTAGCCTATCTTATTCACCAAGGTTAGCTCTGAACAGTTCTATTTTCAGTCCGTCACTTTTCTGTGACAATGTTTCAATCTTTGAATCAAGGTATCTAGGGAAATACATTTTAATTACAGGCTGTTTTTACATGTGCTTCTACCCACCTTCATTAGGCTCCGCAAGGTCATTTGCTATTGTGTACTTAAACATCATTTAGATTCACACAGATAGAAATGTAAGAATGATCCTGAGTTACAAATTTTTTTCAACACTCTAAATTTAAGGACCGTAGAAAGAAATTATCTAAATAAGTTTTGCTTTAATATTTTTCTTCTTTTATCTATCTCCTTAATATATTTTTGTTTATCATTTTTCTGTACAAAGAATTTTCATGTGTAACTTTAGTGAAGTATGCATAATTATGTCCATATGTGTTATATTCATACATAATTTTATCATCTAGTTAACTTTTGTTGTCTTAGTTATAAAACAAACAAACAAACAAAAAAGGACTTGTATGTTAGTGACAAAGGTTTGGTATAAGCCAGAAAATTAGAATACTGGAAATTAAATTGATTTTTTGGAAAATGTTTTTTTAACTTTAATTTTAGGAAAGCAAGTATCACTTAAAGTAGTATTTTAATTGATTTTTTCCATTTTAATAAAGATAGAAAAATTTGGTGAAATAAACTATTCTATTACACAATAGACTTTTACTTACTAGCAATATTAGTAAATGTTCATTGATGATTTACTATTGGCACGGCATTGCATTAATTATCCAGACTAGAAATATTTTAGAATATAAAAATTTTTAAATAATTGAAAATGAAATAAATGTAAAGGTAAGGAGGGGATTAGACTTTATTTCACCCGCATTCATTTTGATATAGAAATATATAATACATTATATATGTTTAATGTAGTTATGTATAAATATCCCTTATAGTTTTTCTTTTGTGAATATATGTGTATATTTACACTTAAGTATGTTTATTTTTATTGGTAAATGCACATATGTATGTAGAGAACTTTGTATTGACTCGCATTTTTTGTTTTTTCACCTAATAATGTAATTCATAGTATAGATTTTAGTAAGTTATTTGTACCTATAAGCCTTCAAATAAAGAACTGCCTCTTTTTAAAAATATTTTATCATATTGTAAATCCACATAACTTTCCAATAATATCCTTAGCAATAAGAGAAAATTATATTGCTCAATAGAGTTGTCAGAACAGAAGAGGTTCTTAAATTTTTCTTCACTACGTTTCATGTTGCCTCTCAGAAAGCAGCATATAGCCTCTGTAATGTTAGCCAATTTGGTAAATGTTTATTGATTTTTATTAATACTTTCACTAAGTAATGATTTTTGCAACATTTCCTTTTAGAGATCTATTTTATAGGCTCCATTTGGAAGTATATACTTTCTATAATATTTTACTTATTATTCACTTATTTAATATGTGACTGACTATAGGAAATAAAATTGTTATGCTACAATTGCAGTGTAAAATATATTTTGTATGCTTCAAAGTGAAAGGATTCTAGAGAACTAACAAGAAAACCTGTATTTATCCTTTCTCTCAGAAGCATATTTTATTATACGGACATTTTAGTAGTTAACATTTTTATTTGTATTGAATTTTGACAATAAATTAGCCAATTTTATAATTCAATTTATTCAGTGTTTTATTTACACTTAAATTACAGTTTACTCAATATCTCTCTCTGGGTATTTATCTTTTGAAAGAAGATTGAATTAGTGTATCACAAGAAGCTGAAGGAATTCTTAACATAGTTTTCATCCCACATAGCTGATACAATTGGTAATGTTAGTTTAATTTATTCCATGATTAGTTCCCACAAATAGTGCTTTCAATTTTCACTTAGTTTGGGCTTGAATGAAAACATGAACTGAATGAAAAACAAATGACTCATAGGCAGTCTCAATCTCTATGTGAATATTTCTCAATAAGCCCTACTGAAGAAAATTTCACCTAACGAAATATGAAAATATTAATTTGTTATAATGGCTTTAACATGAGTTCTTATATAGAGAGGGCAAGCAGTTCACTTATATAAAAAAATAAAGAATGAGTGACAAAATGGCTGTTTTTGGTTGAAACTACTATTTCACAGAGTTGACCAATGACTAAAGTAACAGTGTCATTCAGAATGAACACTTCCCTGAAGGCCTGTTCTGTATGAGTGCCCACATTTTTAAAGTGCAGAGATCAACATGCACATACAAACACAATACATGCACGTACACACAGAGAGATGGGGGTGGGAGAAGACAGGGAGAAAGGGCTGGAAAAATACGTACCAATATTTTAACTGTGTTTATATGTTTGTGTTGAGATTATGTGAATTCTCTGTCCTTTTACGTCTGGCTACTAAAATTTTTTCATAACGAATACATATTTATTTTAGGATGGCTATGGTAATTTTAGAAAATTTTTGTTTCTTTATTTTTTCTAGGATAATTAGTATATTCAACATTACACAATGTAATCACTTTTTGTGGCCCTTAACCAATTTCTCTCTAGCCTCCCTATCCTTCCCCCTTTCCCATCTCTAGTAGCCTCAATCTTGTTCTCTCCTTTTGAAAGGTCAACAGATTATTGTGATTGTTGTACCTTCCTTTCTTTCTGTTTTCTTCATTTGTTTAGTTTTTTAGTAGTATTTCTCTTTCTGTGCATGGCTTATTTCACTAAACATAATTTTCTCTAAGTTCATCCATGAGGCTGTGAAGAGAAGACTTTCATTCTTTTTTATATCAGAGTAATATTCCATTGTGTATATATATACCACATTTTCCTTATCCAGTCGTCCTTGGATGGACATTTATGTTGATTCCAACTCTTGGCTATTATAAATAGAGCTTCAATAAACATGGGAGTATGCATATCACTTCAACATGGAGACTTCCATTCCCAGAAGTGGGATTGCTGGGTCGTATGGCAGTTCTATCTGTAGTTGTTTGAGAAAACTCCATGCTGTTTTCCATAATGGTTGTACTAACTTACAGTCCCATCAACAGTGTAGGAGGGTTCCCCTTTCTCTACCTCCTTGTCAGCATTTGTTATTCTATGTCTTTTTGATAATGATCAGCTTAACTGGGGTAAAATGATATCTCAATGTGGTTTTGATTTGCGTTTCTCCAATGCTTGGTGATGATAAGCATTTTTTCATGTACCTGTTGACCATTTGTATATCTTCCTTTGAGAAATACCTGTTCAGTTCCTTTGATCATTTTTTAATCAGGTTACTTTTTTTTTTTTACTGTTGTTGGATTCTTTGTATATTCTGGATATTAAAACCTTGTCAGATTCATAATTTGCAAATATTTTCTCCTACTCTGTAGGTTGTATTTTTGCGCTATTGTTTGTTTTGCTGTACAGAAGCTTTTTAGTTTGATATAGTCCTATTTTTTTTTTTTTGTCTTTTTTGACCGGTAATGGGATCGCAACCCTCAGTGTCGTGCCCGTACCGCGACCGGCAACGGGATCGCAACCCTCGGTGTCGCACCTGCACCATGCTCAACCAGTGAGCGGACCGGTCTCTATATGGGATCCGAACCCTCGGCAGGAGCGCCGCCATGCTCCCAAGTGCCGCACTCTACCGAGTGCACCACCGGGCCGGCCCCGAACACACACTTTTTATGATAATAGAATGGAATTTGTTTTTCCAATAATACGTGAAGAACAAATTTTATAACACATTAAGTTAAATATTTTGTGTCACAATGTAACTAATGCTCCTTCCTCCCAGCCTCTAAAACATCTTTGATCTATGTGCCACCAATTAGCTAGAGTATAGTTGCTAAGAACCTTCCAGTGACTTCCAGTTTCACTATGGGAAAAATTTAAAGAACTTATACTGTTGGACCCACCCTCCCTCCTACCCATTGACTTCTCTCACCTCCCTGACTTCCCTCTCCATACATATCTACCTAGCTATTGCCACACTGGCTTTGTTTCTACTATGTGCACATATGCCCCAGCCTTAGGGCATTTTCTCCCTGATCCCTCTGCCTGGAATAACCTCCCACCAGGTATCTTCATGCTCAGTACCTCACTTCTTAAAATCTTTCTAGCTATATAGGAAGATACTTAATAAATGTCCTATGAGTGAAGGATGTCAGAAGCCTGCAGTATACAAGGCAGATATCACTTTTCAGGAGTGCCACACTTGGTTTGAATCGCTGTGCAAGATCTGGAAAATTACCCCTAAGAGACTGCAGCAGGTAAGCATTAGCTCACAGAATAAGGCAAATTGAAGAAAAATAAACCAGCAAGTTATAAATATCCTACGGAACTTCGAGTCAAATTAAATCAAAGTCCCAATAGTAAACCCTCTCTCACCTTTTCACATTGTGGTATACATAGATAAGGATAATTTTTGAATAACATATTGGGGTAAATGGACAAACCTGTTTGTGGCCAGAGGATACTTCCTTAGACCATCCTACTCCGACAAGGATTTCATCATACTTAAAATAAACCCTAAAACCTTTACTCTGGTTTATAACTTACATGATCTGACTCCTGAGTGCCTCTCCAACTTCAAAAACAGAACTTATCCTTCTTGCCCTCATGCACTTGTCTCACTCCTGTTACTGGAACACACCGAGTCTCATCTATGGGCGTTGATAGTAAATGTTTCCTCCCTCCGAAAGCTTCTCTTCCTTACGGCCATTCTTATGACTCTTGTAATTCAGATCACTTAAATATGAATGGCTCAGAAAGACCATTCCTTATGCAATCTAGAGAAACCAATCTAAAGAAATTAATCTTTCTCACATCACCCAAATTTAATGTTCTTCATAAGATTTATCGATATCTAACATTTTTCTCTTGTATGTAACAGTGCATTTATCTATCCTCTGTGTCTCCTATCTTGAGAGCAGAGAGCCTCTCTCTTGTTAACTAAAAGATGAACAGCACCTAGAACAGTTTCTGGCCCATCATAGGTGTTCAGTAAACATTTGTTTAAAATGAATAAACATAAAATCATTTTCCTATAAAGTGTTTAATAATATTGCCAAGTGCTTTGGAAACTTGTCTACAGCTAAAAGATTATTTCTCTGTATAATTCCAATGAAATAAAACACTACAGAAGCATTATTATACAGTGTGGTTTCAGGTCAGATTTTGGTTTAAGAAAGACCCACTATGATATGGGACAACTTACTTAACTTGCCAAAGCCACTATTTCCTCATTAAGAAAATGTAGGGCATAATGTAAAATTCATAAGATTTTCCTAAGAATAAAATTAAACACTGCATATGTAATACTATGTGAGTGGCATGTAAGGAAACCTCTTGAACATGTCTGCACTGATGGAGGGAGAATATTCAGTCCAGGCATCTAAAATAATTCATTCTTTATTCAGTTATTCATTCATCAATTCATTCAGTAAAAGTTGAAAAGCTTCTATATCTTAGAAAGATGCTGTATGTGAGACACAGAGTAACAAATTTGTACCAGTTTCCACAATTAGTTTTTTTTATGGAGAGAAGCACATAAATAAGCAACTAACAGACACTGTTAAGAAGTGCTATGTTATTGGTTTATGCAAACATTTCCTGCGATGTGTGGACTCAGAACTCCATCTGATGTTTCTACTTAAAGTGAATAAAAAGAGTATAGTAATTTGCCAGATGAACAAACGGGTGGTGACAGGAGGTGGGAAGTAATTGCAGGCACATGAAATAACAAAGGCACAAAGAGAGGAGAGAACATGGGGAATGGTGAAAAAATTTTGAGACAACTAAAGGTGTCATTGGTATATATGACTAAAAAAGTAAGGTTTGGATTTTTAGACTGACAATGTCCCTTGGTAAAGAGGCCTTGTTTGTGTCTCTTCAGATATTTAGGTGACAACCAGCCTAATAGATCATTACATATTGTCTTACAAAATGATCAAGTGATGTCGGGCCTTAAAAACTTCTAACACCACCTTAAGTGACATTACAAGTGGCACCATTATGGGCCCACAAGGGTGTATTAACATGGCAGCCTAAGATGGCACCGGGAGGAAGTAGGATGGGAGTGTCTGCAGGAACCTTGCCTTAGCCCTTATTGGCTTCCGCGCTGGTGAACACTGCGTGATTGCAATAGCTAGACATTGAGACAGGATGCATGCTCTTGACCTTTAAGCTGATAGGATTATGTTAAAACCTCCCCCCCCCATCTGCCTATAAAGGCAAGTTCTTGTGTGATAATAAACGGAACTGCTTGACAGAACCCCCGCTGCGTCTGAGTGTCCTTTAAGGGGCTGGTTGGGGCCGGTGGCTGTGCTCACCTCTCTTCACGGCTCTCTTCCCCCATCTCCTCCCAATGGGGACTGGAGGGAAAGAGTAATCTGGGCCATTCGCTCGCCCACCAAAAGGAATTAGGCTAGGGCTGTTCAGGTCAGCTGGAGGCGGACGTGGCAAAGCCTCTGCCTTGACTCCTGAAAATAACATATTAATTTAAACTTACAGGCAGCTTGAAAAGCCATATTTATAGAGAATAATGTCTTAAAATTTGAATGGGTACATTGAATTACTTGAGAGAACTTCTAGGTTCACTAGGGGATCTGCAAAACCCCAGCACCTATGTATGAGCACCCTTTTAGATATTTTCGTGGAATCTTCTTGGGGATATTTAGAAAATTTGTTTATGGTATATATGAAGTTTTATTTTATGTTTAAGACTCCTGACTTTTTTCTACATTAGAAATAATCCTTTTTTTTTCTCAGAAAACTGTTATCACATACAATCCAAATGATCAAGGGCAAAGTAACCATATGTTAACATAACTTGCTCTCCGACATGCCCCATGTCTCTGCTGGTTTCTCTGTCTCCTTTCTACATTTTGTAATGGCTAAAAAAAAAAAGAAGTGTAATACCTTCAAAACTCTTCAAAATATTATGGCTATTGGTTATTTCCCATGTGATCTCCTTACCCTTGGTTAAGCTCTCCTGTCTAGGATTGTTAGCTGGCATGCCTCTGCTTAACTTCATGGTGAACCTTTTTATCTTATTTTTTTTCTGCACTGTCATTCTGGGGCAGGTTGTGTATTGTGGGGGAAAGGAGGCTGCACTGAAGGTCAGTCAGGTGGCAGCAGCCTACATTCCAACCCTTGTCTGTTATTATTATTGCTTATATCTTGGTAGTAGTCCCTGAGTTAGTTCTTCTTTACTCCTAGCTATCCTGGGTGCTAATTCTGATAATAACAAATATGTACCTCGGACCCAAATGGTCAATTCTGATGGCTTCAACCAGATACATAGTGGGTTCTCAGAGATTCTGAAAGACACACAACACCATATCTGTCTTACTTGAACACTTTACTAGTTTTTTTAGGGATTTTATTAATATTTTTGCCACAATAATGCTGCACAACAAACTGCCCCAGAACACTATGGCAACAAACATTGAGCCCAGTGGCTCATGGGACTGTGTTTTAGCTGTGGCTGTGCTGGGTTCTATTGGTATTTACTGGGTTTGCTTCCAGGCTGTGCATTGGGTTCTAGCTGGCTGCATATGTTTTCTCATTTTCCTTGGACTAAGGGTTATCCAGGGTGTATTTTTAGTGTGCTAGATTACCGAAGCACAAGAGCCATGCTAAATTGCACAATCACTGCATCGCATTTGATATATTGTCTGCCAAAGCAAGTTTCATAGCAAAGACCAGTGTCCATGGGATAGGAAGTATACTCTGCCACAGTGGAAGGAGGAGGAAAGTTAATATTTAATGAACAATAATTCTGTCACACTCATGTATTTTACTAGTCATATATTCTTAACATACCAATCCTAGGTAGTGCATCTCAGTTAAGATAAGCAACCCCTGAGGTGAATATTCCACAAAAGGGATACTTTAAAATTCTAGACAGATACATAGGAGTTAATAGTAGTGATTGTTCTATTTCTCGAGTACCCCTCTATGCCAGGCACTTGGTCAGATGTTAGGGCCCATTTTCTCTATTGCTCATAATAACTACCAAGTAAATTCTTATAGATAAATAAACTGAGACATAGGGAGGATACATTTACCAAAGTTCACTTCACTGATAAATGGCAGACCTTTCTCTTTCTTTTATTTAAAACAGACTATATGCCAAGCACTGCACTAAGGGATTTACAGCTCTTGCACCATTTAATCCTAAAAATAACAGTAGTAAGTATCCCTGCTTTACTTATGAGGAAACTAAGGGAAATAGGATTATATAACGTGGCAAAGATGAATTAGACACCATTACCTGGGATTTCGTAATATAATCCATGATTAGATGAAGGAAGAGACCTACAAATCCAGTTGAAGTTTTGGCTCTGGGTTTTTTCTGTTTGTTGTTTTCTCTGATAACAATCTGTCTTGTTTGCCTGCCTCAATCAACCTACATAATTAACTTAAATCACGGTTCTTTTCCTGCCTGTGACTTTAAGTTCCTGACCATAACTTTGCCATTTGATACAGACTCTTTGTACTCTGGACCTCACTTCCACATTACTGTGTCTGCTTCAAACTAATAACCCAATCCAGACAGTTGACTATTCCTTTTGTTTTAACTTTGAATTTGTGCTCCAGCTTGATAGCTCAGCAAGAACAGCCTAAATCCCATCCCTCAAAGATAAAGAAATTGCTTTCCTTTGTAATAACTGGACATTTAATACTAACAGAATGGAAAGATACCTGAAATTGTATTTCACAGAGCAAGTCTATTCACATTGTTTTCATTAGTCATTCATTCTTTTTAAAAGATTTTATTTAATGCTTTTGTATACAAAACACTGAGAAGCGCAGTTCAAGAATGCAGAGATGAAAGTAAGACATTATTCTGAAGTGGATTCAGCCACTAAGAAAATTATACTCACTAGAAAAACTACATAAATTATGAAACACCTTGTTTCTAACCTTTGCACTTCTCCTTTCACCACAGAAGAGGTGTTTGATCCCTCATCCATGTTCTGTTGTCTTGTCCGTGTTTACTCATTGCGCCTATTTCTGTTCTACTTACTTAATGTCTTTGGATTCAGTGACATCCACTACCTGAAACCTCAACTGCACATCAATTCCTAAGCCAATTTAAACAGAAGTGGGAAGCATATTTGTCTACCCTGCACCCCTCTCAACCTACACCCATCCCAGAAGAACTTAGTATTGTCTTACCCCATTGTTGTCTTTCAGTGAATTAATACCTCACTGCTGACCAGTGAGCTCTCGGCCGGCTTTTGTTTTCATTCAGCATCAAAGCTCCACATGAAGCCACCGCATTTGGAATCCTGACTCTTGATTCCTTGCTACATGAGCTGGAGCTATGTCCCTATTCTTAACCATTAGACTAGACTGGTTCTAGAGGTATCTATGAAGTTATGAAATACTTATTTTGCACCTTAATATATGTTAGGCATTTCTATAAGTGCTTCACAAATACTATAAGGGAGTTATTATTGTTATCTCCATTTAATAGGTGAGGTAAATAAAAGATAGAAAGGTAAAGTAACCCCAGCAGTCTGGCTCAGAGTCACTGCTCTTAATGACCATGAAACCGACCTCTGAAATTATATCTTACACTCATGACTGTGCTTTCATTGCCAGCCACTATAGCCCTAACATTGCTCCTAGTACTTATGATCTCGTAGGAGATGGAACCATCGTCAACATTCAGCTTTCCACACTATCAGCTCTACTGACCATGGTGCATTGACAATCTTAGACTTCCTAATAGTACAAGCTCCTAGGTATTACTTTATCCCATTCTTTTGTTGTGTTCTCAGACCCTCCAGGTTCAAATTGCTTACCTATAATCATCCCTATTTAGAGTTCACTCTCCTGGTAGCTACATTCAGATCCTTGTCTTCTACCTATCCAGCACCTGTCAAATTTTTCTGTCTCATTTTGGTATAGATCTTCTAGCATGTCCCTTTCTCCTACACATATATACAACCTTAAACAGACATACAAAATAACCAATGTGATTCAATTCAAAGACCAAATAAGATCAACCTTTATGTCATCTGATCCATCTTTCAACTTTTGATCTTATGAATGGGGCATCTTAGGTATATTTTCATACCTGTATTAGGTGTAATCATAGAATAAATGTACGAAACTTACAGAAAATAGAACAATGAGTCAAAAGCAAAAAAATGAATATTTTTGTATATCTGTTTCAAATGAATATTTAAATATTAATATAAAGCTTAATTCCTTAAGTACTGACAACCTAAGAATGAATTAGAGAACATTGACTGATTATACAAATATGACTTCAAAATATAATATTTATTATAATATTCATTTAAATTTTAAGTTGAGGTGTTTACACTTGTAAATATAAAAATGAAACACACATTTATTTATTATTCAGCAGAGTAGAAAAATATCACAATTACAAAAGAACATAATATGCAAAATAGGCTTTAGTATCTATATATATATTCAATACATATATAGAATTCAATATAATTCAATATATATATAGAATTGTTTTAAAGAGTTAATTTGATTGATCTGAAAGTTATTGATTCCTGAAATTAATTAATTTTGACTGATCCTTTTCTCTATTATCCTGATGACACTAACAGTACAAATAAATAAATACAGACAGAAAACATTGAATACTCACAGTGTTTATGTAATTTCATTTCAGGAAAAATCATTGTTTAAAGTTTTTATTCATTGAGCACTTTTTCTGTGCTAATGAACATTGTAATTCAATTCTCAATTCTATGAGAAAAGCTTTATCCCCATTTGAGAAGAAACAGGGACTTAGATGTTCAGTGACTTCTTCATTATAACACAGCTAACAAGTGCTGGTCAGGAATAAGACCCAGGTCTTGCTAAATAACTGAGCATTCTGCACCATTTACATTCCCTAAACCTCTCAATTAGGACAACAATATATATAAAAAAAATACCTTCTCTTGATAAAAGATAAAGAATAGTAATATATAAATGAGCATGAAAAACGGAAAAGGGCAAAATTATTAATTTCTCCTTTGTTATGAAACTGAAATGACAACTTTCACAAAATCATAGTCAAAACCATGAATAAGAACTTATTACTTCTGTATTTAATGTACTACTTAAACAAAGACATGATAGAATATTATTTTGACTGCATTAGCTTTATTTTTAATAGGAATATCTGTAATCTAAATTCAATTTGACAGTAAAATAAAAGAGTAGTTGAAATTCTGAATATTTATATCCCCTATAGACTTGCTTCCCAGAATGTACCTCAGGGGCCCACAAGCTAATATTTTCAACTGAATATAACCACATTACATCTGGGAAATTGTTGGGCTTATAATAGGAATTTGAAATATGTAATGTTTAAGCAAGCAATATTTAGTAGGGTAGTGTACATTACAGATGACAGAATATTAATTAATAGTAAAAGACAAGATATGTCATGGAGTCTTCCTTTCACCTTCTGGCTAGTATTACAGGCATAAAAGGATTGTTTTCTTTTTTTCTACACTGTAGCCAGAGTGTGCATGTTTTTAATATATGGATATTTTAATATGCATTTATTTGTTTTTGGATATTGAAAAATCCTACTAGTCACAGAAAGCAATTTATTAGCATTAATGACAATACAGTCAGAGTAATATAAAAGCAAATTATAATGTGGATTTAGGTAATTATATATAGTTCTATTTTCACAAAAGTAAAGTCATTATTTAAATGTGAATGCTAGGGCCGGCCCCGTGGCTCACTCGGGAGAGTATGGCACTGGTAGTGCCAAGGCCACGGGTTTGGATCCTACATACGGATGGCCGGTGCGCTCACTGGCTGAGCGTCGTGCAGACCATACCATGCCGAGGATTACGACACCCTTACCAGTCATAAAATAAAAAATAAATGTGAATGCTATTATTCTTAAGTAAAATAAAAAGGATTTCAATATATTGCTGATTGCTCAGGTGTTTTTTTAACTTAAAATAGCTTTTTAATAAGTAATTGTCATTGGATATTTATAGATGTATTGAATGGCTCTTATGAATATATTTTTATATGTTAATCTATTTGAAGGCTTTTATGGAAACTAAGACTGACTTTAAAATTCAGAAACAAATTTCACCTGCATGTCTATTGAATAACATCTTGAATCTCTGAAGATGTGGCTCAACAGAATCCCAGAACTAGGTTTCTTAAGTATCAGGGTTTTCAGAGTCTATGAATTATGGAAATTCATATATAGATGAAAGATAGATATAGGTAAAGATATATATATATATATATATATATATACACACACACACACACACACACATATATATATATACACACACATATATATATAAAGATATATATATATATATATATACACACATATATAATTTTTTTAGTATCTGTGTGGATTCATTTGTATCCCCCAAAGTAACTTAGAGTGTGACTGTATTTGGAGATAGAGCCTTTAAAGAGGTAAATAAGGTTAAATGAGGTAATTTAAATGAGGGTGGACCATAATTCAATATAACTGAACTTTATTAGAAGAGGGACAGACACCATCAATGGGAATACACAGAGAAAAGGCCATGTGAGGACACAGTGAGAAGGTGGCCATTTGCAAGCCAGAAGAGAGGAGAGATGCCTCAGGAGAAAACAGACTGACCCCCTGGTCATAGAATTCCAGCCTCCAGAACCGTGAGAGTATAAATTTCTGTCTTTAAGCCACCCAGTTTGTGGTATTTAACTATGGCAGCCCTAGCAAACTAATACAGTATATTATGATGTATTTAAAGTTTCAAATTAAAAAATGCTCATTCAATAGGGTTTCAAAAAGTTAGTAGTTACTATCAAATGCTCTTTTTATTTTCTCTCTCTCCTCCTGCTTTTGTTGATAAAGATCAGGAATACTTGGAGAAAAATATTTCCTTCTCACTAATCTGTGAGATTCCCAGCAATCCATCATTAGAAACCAATTGTATTTTAAGGCAAGAAGAAATCCCTTTTACACTATTGGTGGAGATCAGAATTAAATAAAATTGATGTATTTTCCTATCAGTAGCCTTAAAAATGTTTACATCTTTTGACTCAATAATCTTTTAGAAATTATTCTAAGTAAACTATGCAATTTTTAAAGATTTATATGAATAGGGGCCAGCCCGGTGGCGCACTGCTACAGTGCGCCGCTTGGGAGTGTGGTGGTGCTCCCGCCGAGGGTTCGGATCCCACATACAGACCGGTTCCCGCTCACTGGCTGAGCGAGGTGCAGGCGCGACGCCGAGGGTTGCGATCCCGTTGCCGGTCCCGGTCCGGTACGGGCACGACACTGAGGGTTGCGATCCGTTGCCGGACACGAAAAAAGACAAAAAGGAAAAAAAAAAAAAAAAAAAGATTTATATGAATAGGTTCTTATCACACCATAGTTCAAAGAAGTGAATAATTATAAATAAAATTGTTACCAAATTCTGGTATTCCTATAAATTATGATTCTTTGTATTCATGAATATAATAATATATGTGTATTTTTTATACACATGTCTGGAGCTGCCTCATAATAGAGGAAATGAATCTTCCCAAGAGACATATAATAAAAGGAAGTACTTCTGGAATGGTGGAGTAAAGACATCTGGAAATCCACTCTTCCATCAAAAGCAACAAGAATAATGGCAAAAATGGTCAGAACCAACTTTTTAGAATTCTGGAAATCAACCAAAGGCTTTCAGCAGCCAAAGAGTGTTTATTAAAGACAAATGGTTGAATTTTGGTTATAATAGCAAGCTTTGTGGTGTTTTAACTTGCCCTGTTCCCACCCCTTTCCACCTCATGTGGAGTAGTATTGAAAACCAACATCCTAACAACAAAGACAGGTATGAAAAAGAGCACCCTTGTAGCCATGAAGGGGGACTTATGGGTCTGACCAAATATTAATGGTCAATATTTGACCTGTCAGCCCCCGTAACTGGCCCATTCATAAGATTTGTCTTTATCTGACTTGACTCAGGGTTTACTCAGTGTAAACAGCCCTATCCCTAGGACATTTGTCAAAAACAACCAGTTGTTTAATATTGCTGTTTCCTGAGGCAGTGATACAAGTGGAGAGAAATAAGAGGCTGACCAAAAATCTAAAATGGAAAATTTGGATAATGAGATGTCTGTAGAGGCCTCAGAAAAAATAAATAAATAAAACAAATAAACAAAAATCTCCAATATATTTCAATATATTTATGGGACCTAGAAGGCCACAAATATGTGCAGGGCTGTGCATATATTCAAAGCCCTATTCTTGCACCTCTGGCTGACCTTGTGGCTTTGCATGGATAAGAAGTGAGGGCTAAGGCAGACTGTAAACTGCCAGAGCATTGAAGACATGCTCCAACACACAAGCAAGACCACTTGGCAAATGCTGGGATACTTATTGGTCAGTACATTCAAGGAAATCTCTGATAATTTAAGCTGACCACTAAGTTAACCAAGCAGAGACTTCAGTGGCCACACTTTATAAGAGTACAGGTTTTTCAGAATTGGTTCAGTAAAGACATTTTTTAAAAAGTAACAACAAAAACAGCAAACTGCAGCAACAACAAAACCTGCAAAAGAAAGGAATCTGATTTCTAGAGATTCCACATTGTATTAAAATGGCCAATTGTCATAAAACATATGAGACATGAAAAGAAACAAGAAAGTATGGCCCAAACACAAGGGGATAAAAATAGTCAATATAATCTGTTGTATATATTTAAATAACTGATGGAAGCCATGTCTAAAGAACTAAAGTATGAGAATCACGTCTCACCACATAAAAAATACCATAAAAGAGATAAAAATTATTTTTTTAAAAATGTACCAAACAAAAATTCTGAAGTTGAAAATTACAATAACTGAAATGAAAATACATTAGAGGACTCAACAGTAGGTTTGAGCTGGCAAAGAAGGAATCAGTGAAATTTAAGATAGGTTCACTGGGCTTATCCAATCTGAGGAAGAAAAAGATAAAAGAATGAAGAAAGACAAACAGAGCCTCGGAAACCTGTCAAACACTGCTAAGTATACCAACATACGTATAATGAGAGTATTAAAAGGAGAGGAAAGTGACAGAAAGCTTATTTTAAGATACGATGGCTAGAGCCTTCCCAAATTTTTAAAAAAATTAATCTACATGTCCAAGAAGCTTAACAAATTTCAACTAGGATAACGGTATTACTCTGTTTCTGTTGGTAATAACAAAATACCTGAAACTGGGTAATTTATAAAGAAAAATGACATTTATTCCTTACAGTTTCTGAGGCTGGGAAGTCCAACTTCCATCTGCTAGTGGCGATAGTGACCCAGGGGTCTCACATTGCAAGATGGTGGAAGCAGAGACAGCACAGAGACAGAGAGAGAGAGAGAGAGAGAGAGAGAGAGACTTCTCTTCTTTTAAAGACCTCAGCGCTACACCCCTGACCACTATTTTTAATCTATTCACTACTACACAGTCCCACAATCCAATCACCTCTCCAAGGCTTCACTTTTTGATTGCAATAATAGGACTTCCCACCCTCTTAGCAGTCACAGTGGGAGCTACATTTCTAATACATAAAACGTGGAGAACACAACTTAAGCTTCGGTGAGTTTGAGGGGGACATAATTCAATCCACTGCAATTACTTTAAAGACATCCACATTCCAACGTAATAGACAAACTGTTGAAGGACAAAGACAAAGAGAAAATCAAGGAAAGCAGCAAGAAAGAAGCAACTCATCACGCATAGGGCTCCTCAAAATGATTGCTGACTTCTTATCAAATTCATAGAGAACAGAAGGAAGTGGTATGATATAGTCACAGTGTTGAAAGAAAAAAAAATTGCCAGGAATTCTTCCAAACTGTCTTTCAAAAATGAAAAAGAAATGGAGACATTCACAGATAAACAAAAACAGAGAGTTTATTCCTAGAAAAATTGCCCTAAAAGAAATAGTAAAGGAAGATCTTCAGGCTGAAACAAAGGGAAAGTAGTAAATTAAATCCACATGAAATAAAGTCAGTCAGTACAAGTAACTACATAGAAAAAATATAAAGGGTATTACAAACTTTTTTTTTATAACTCTTTTCTTCTATCTTATTTAAAATACAATTGAATAAAGCAATAGTCATAATACTGTATTAGTGAATGTTCATGGATCATCAGGCTTGATGTCATTAAGATAACAATACTCCAAAAATTGATCTACAGATTTATAACAATTCTTATCAAAGTTCCAGCTACCTTTATCTTCAGAAATAGACAAGCTAATCCTAAATTTTGCATGGAAATGCAAAGTACCAAGAATAATGAAAACAACCTTGAAAAAGGATAATGAAGTTGGAGAGTCCACACTTTCCAATTTTAAAAGTTATTACAAAGCTACAGTAATCAAAACAGTGTGGTACTGGAATAAGGTTAGATATATTGACAAATGAAAATGAATTGAGAGTACAAGAATAAACCCTTATATTTATAATCAATAGATTTTCAACAATGGTGCTAAACATTTCAATGGTAAAAGAATATTCTTTTTAACAAATGGTGCTGGGACAACTGGACATCTGCATGCAAAAGAATGAAGTTGGACACCTACCTCACACTATACATGAAAATAAACTCAAACTATATCACAGACCTAAATGTCATAGATAAAACTATAAAATCCCTGGAAAAAAACATAGGGATAAATCTTCTTGACATTGGATTAGGTGATAGTTTCTTAGGAACAACACCTACAGCACAGTCAACAAAAGAAAAAAATAAACTGGACTTCATCAAAATTAAGAATTCATGCTTGGAGGTGATGTCAGCAAGATTATTTTAGCTCTCATCCTGCCACAGAAACAAGAATTTTTACAATCACCCATGGAAGAGAATGCTGTTGTGGGATATTGGGAGCCCAGAAGAGAGGTCCTAGAAGCCCACTGGGTCAAATAATCTGAAAATCAACACAGTGAAGAAAATAAGAATAACAGTATCACTTTTCTGGATCACTCTGTTTACAAGGCAGCAGAGGTCAGTGCCAAGAGAGACCCCTCATGCACAATTTTACTTACAGGGGAAGTGAAAGTTTAGTGAATTCCCAGTTTCCCCACTCATGCAAATTGCTATAAAGCCACTTTTCTCTCACCCCACACAAAACACTGAAGGAATTAGTAGGGCCAAATACTCTGAAGACAACTAAAAGCAGGAAAAAGGAACATGGGCTCACAGAAACCAAACTATGGAACTCAACAAAGAGCCATGGATTCTTCTAACCACTTCGTGAAAGTCACCAAAAGGCCTTCCCATGAAGCTCATAGGAAGCATCCCCTGAAGACTCTTGCAACCAACCATGCATGCCCCCAGCACTACTCCCCTCCATATCTGGTGCTATGGCACAAATAAACCTCTGAAGATCTGCACTAGCATATTTAGTCACATTGATTGACTCTGCTGGATTGGGAGAAGGCACATAACCTGAACACTTCAGAGCACTGTTCTAAGAGCAATAAGTGAGAGGCTCTCAGTATCCAGCCTAGCAATGCAGGATGGAGAAAAGGCATACAATACCAAGACTTCTCTTCAAAAGGGAACAAGAGGAGTAGAGTAAGTGCATTCATAGAAAAGATCTTAGTGGCCTCCCAGAATCCTTAACCAGGCTGACTGGTGAAGACTTTTCTCTCCAAAGAGAGTCAGTAAATACTAGAGAGGTACTCCTTCATCGAATGAAAAGATAGCAATGCAAGACTGCATGGAACACAAAAATTCAAGGAACTATGACACTACCACAGAACACATTTACAGTAAACAATCTGAATGAAATGAAGATCTATGAAATGGCTAACAGCAAATTTCAAAATAATTATTTTAAGGAAGATCAGGTTGCTACTGGAGACACAAATAGATAAACTAACAAAAATAAAAATAATAAATGAACAAAATGAAAAGTTCAACAAAAAGTTAGAAGTCATAAAAAAAGAACCAAATTCTGGAGCTGAAGGCAGGGAATAAAATGAAAAACAAACAGTTGACCTCCCAGAGCAAATTCAATCAAGAAGAAGAAAGAGTCTGTGAACTCAAAGACAATTCATTTGAAATTATCCAATTAAAGGCAAAAAAAAGTTTTAGAAATGAATGAAAAAGGGTAAAGAAAGCCTGAGGGATAAATGAGACACTATCAAGAAAACACACACACACACACACACACACACAGAAGAGAGAAAGAAAAGGGTAAAAACCTTATTTAAAGAAATGATGGCTGAAAACTTTCCAATTCCTGGGTAAGATGTGGACATCCAGGTTCATGAAGTCTAAAGGTCCCTATAAAAGAACAACTCAAAGAAGATTACCTGAAGACACATTATAAAGAAATTATCAAATGTCAAGGACAAAGAAAGCATTTGAAAGCAGTAAGACAAAAGCAACTTGTTACATGTAAGGGCACCCCCATAAGGCTATCAGTATATTCATCAGCAGAAACCTTGTAGTCCAGGAGAGAGTGGGATAATATATTCAAAATGCCAAAAGAAATATCTGCCAACAAAGGATACTGCATTCTGTAAAGCTTTTCTTTAGAAATGAAGAAGAGATGAAGACTTTTTTCAGATGAACAAAAGCTGAGGGAGTCTGTCAACACTAGAAACACCTTTCAAGAAATGGTAAAAGGAGTTCTTCAAAATGAAATGAAAGTATAAAGTATAAAATTCATTGGAAAATGTAAGTATATAGTCAAATTCATAATAGTCTAATACTGTAATGGTGCATAAACCATGTTTAATTCTAGGTTAAAGTTAAAAGAAAAAAAGTGTTAAAAATTAACATAGCCAAAATAATATATTATTGGATGCACAATAGAAAAAGATGTAAATTGTGGCACAAAAAAAAACATAAAAAGTAGAAGGGGAATAAAAGAATCAAGTGTTTGTATAAATTGAAGTTAAGTTATTATCAGCTGAAAATAGACTCATAATTATGACGTGTTTTTATGTTGGCCTCATGGTAACTACAAAGAAGAAAAAAATCTGGTAGGTAAACAAAAGATAAAGACCAAGGAATGAAAGCATATGACTACAAAAATCATCAAATCACAAAGAAAGACTGCAAGAGAGGGAAAAGGAAGGAAGACCCTTCAAAACAGCCAGAACATAAAAATAGCAACATGAAGTCCTTACATATCAATAATTATTGAAATGTAGTTTGATTAAATTATCTGATAAAAATACACAGAATGGCTGAATGGATTAAAAAATAAAAAAATAGATCCAATAATATGAGGCCTACAAGAGACTCACTTTAGCTTTAAGAACACACATACAGGCAAAATGTGAAGGGGTAAAAAAAATATTCCATGCAAATGTAATCAAAAGAGAGCAAGGGTGACTTGATACTTATATCAGACAAACAGACTTTAAGTCAAAAGCTGTCACAGAAAGAAAGCCATTATATAATGATAAAGGGTTCAATTCAAGAGGACATAACAAGTCTGAAAATACATGCACCCAAAATTGAGTATCTAAATATATAAAGTAAATATTAATAGAACTGAAAGGAAAATGATAGTAGGGGATAGATACCCCACTATCAACATTGGATATATTATCTGTACAGAAAAAATCAATAAAGAAATGGCAGAGCTAAATAACAATATATACCAAATGGACCTAACAGACATTCCATCCAACAGGAGCAGAATGTGCATTTTTCTAAAGTGCACCTGAATCATGCTCCAGGATAGATCATATGTTGGTCCAGAAAACAAGTCTTAATAAATTTAAGAAGATTAAAATTAGAACAAGGATATTTTCTGACCACATTGGTGTAAAACTAGAGATCAACAATAAGAGGAAAATTGGAAAATTTACAAGTATGTGAAAATTAAACACACTCCCGAGCAACTGATGGGCTAATGAGAAATTTAAAGGGAAATACCCTGAGGGAAAGGACAGTGGAAACACAACATATCTAAACTTATGGTATGCAGCAAAAGAAGTACTAAAAGGGAAGTTTATAGCAATAAACATCAAATTAAGAAAAAAAAGAAAGTCCTCAAATTATTAACCTAAGTATACACATCAAAGACCTAGTAGAAAAAGAGCAAACTAAGCAAAAAGTTAGCAGAATGAGGGAAATAAGAAAGATAAGAGCAGAAATAAATAAAATAGAGACTAGAAAAACAATAAATATATTCAGTGAAACAGTTAATTTTTAAAGATAAATAAAATTGACAAACTTTAGTTAGACTAAGAAAAAGGAGTCAAATAAAATCAGAAATCAAAGAGGAGACATTACAACCAATACCATAGAAATATAAAGGATTATAAGAGGCTATTATGAACAATTTCATTAACCTACAAGATTTGGATAAATTCCTAGACATATGCAACCTACCAAGACTGAATCATGATGAAATAGGAAATCTGAACAGAACAATTAGTAGGAAGATTGAATTAGCAATTCAAACTTTTCAACAAAGACAAGCCCATGACCAGATGGCTTCACTGGTGAATCCTACAAACATTTAAAGAAGAATTAATGCCAATTCTTCTCAAGCTCTTTCAAAAAATTGAAGAGGAATT
Source organism: Galeopterus variegatus (assembly GCF_000696425.1). NCBI lineage: Eukaryota > Metazoa > Chordata > Mammalia > Dermoptera > Cynocephalidae > Galeopterus > Galeopterus variegatus. The sequence goes on along the minus strand of NW_007728847.1, from coordinate 98,394 downwards.
ATACTAGTCAGGGTTCTCCAAAGAGACTGAGAGACAGAACCAATAGGTATGTTATAAACATATGAGAGGAGATTTATTAGGGCAATTATCTCATGTACCACAATAGGCTGCTGCCACCTGGATGCTGGTAGCGTGGCACAGTCCAAGTCCAAAGGCTTCAAAAGCAGGGAAGCTGATGGTGCCATTGGTGGAAGTCCTAGAACTCCAAAACTGAAGAGTCTTGAGCTCTGATGTCCACAGACAGGAGAGCAGAGTGTATAACAACTTTCAGTGGATGGAGAGAGAGATTCCTCTTTTTTTCTCCATTTTCGTTCTCTGGGCCCCCAGCAGATTGAATGGTTTCCACTTGCACTGAGGGCAGATCTTTCCCACTGAGTCCACTCAGGCTCTCATGCTAGTCTTTTCTGGAAATACCCTCTTGGGCACACCTAAAAAAGATAGTTTTACGAGGTTTCTCAGTATTCCTTATCTAATTAAGTTGACACCTAGAATTAACCTTCACAGAAAGGAACACTCCCAACCTCATTTTATGAAGCCAGCATTACCTGGATTCCAAAACCAGATGAGTATTCTACAAGAAAAGGAAATTACAGGATAATATCCCTGATAAACCTAAATGTAAAACTAGTCATCAAAATACTAGCAAACTGAATTCAACAACACATTAAAAGGATATTACACCATGACCAAATGAGATTTAGCCCTGAGCTGCAAGTATGGTTTGACATACAAAAAGCAATAAATAAGATACAGCACTTTAACAGAATGAGGGATAAAAATCATACTATCTCAAGAGATGCAGAAAAAAGCATTTAATGAAGTTGAAGATTCTTTCATGATAAAGACTCAACAGATTAGGAATAGAAGGAATGAACCTCAATATATTAAAGGCCATATGTGACAAGCCCACAGAAAACATCATACTCAGCAGTGAAAACTAAAAGCTTTTTCTCTAAGATCAGGAACAAGATCTCCACTTTCACCACTTCTATTTAGCATAGTATTGGATGTCCTAGCCAGGGCAATTAATCAAGAAAAATAAATAAAAGGCATCCAAATTGGAAAGAAAGAAGAAACATGGTCTCAGCAGATGACAGGATATTAGATAAAGAAAACCCTAAAGATGCCATCCAAAAACTGTTAGTACTAATAACTGAATTCGGTAAGATTGAAGGATACAAAATCAACATACAAAAATCAGTTGTGCTCCTATAAGCTAACAATGAGCTATCCAAAAATGAAATCAGGAAGCAATACCATTAACAATAACATAAAAAAGAATAAAATACTTAGTAATACATTTGACCAAAGATATGAAAAATCTATACACTGGAAAATATGAACATTGATGAAAGAAACTGAAGACACAAATAAATGGAAAGATATACCATGTTCATGGATTGGAAGAATCAATACTTGTATTATTAAAATATCCATAGTACCCAAAGTTACTACAGATTCAATGCAATCTTTATTGAAATCCCTTTTCATTTTTTTGCAGACATAGGAAAAAAAATACAATCCTAAAATTCATATGGAACCAATTAAATACAGAATAACAAAAGTAATTGAGTAAGAACAACACTGGAGGCATCAGTCTTCTTGATTTCGAAATATACTACAAAGCTATAGTAATCAAGCAGTATGTTACTGGCATGAAAACAGATGTATGTGCCAATGGAACAGAATAAAGAGTGCATGAATATTTCCACACATTTATACTTAACTGATCTTCAAAAAGGATGCCATAAACAAATAATGGGGAAAGGATAGTCTCTTCAATAAATGGTTTTGGGAGAACTGAGTATCTCCATGCAGAAAAATAAAATTGGACCTTTATTTATCTCAAACTTTATAGAAAAACCAACTCAAAACTGATTAAACACTTAGGTATAATACCTGAAACTGTAAAACTACTACAAGAAAACACAGGGAAATGAGTCTTGACATTGGTCTTGGCAATGACTTTGGACATGATCCCCAAAGCACAGGCAACTAAAGCAAAAATAGACAAGTGGGATTTCATCAAGTTTAAAAGCTTCTGCGTGGTAAAAGAAACTATCAACAAAGTGAGAGACAACCAAAGAAGTGGAAGGGAGAAAATATTTGCAAACCAGACATCACCTAATTGGTTAATATGCAAAATATATGATATTCAAACAATTCATTAGCAAATACATTAATACCCTAATTAAAAAATGGGCAGAATATCTGAACAGGCATTCCCCCCCCCAAAAAAAAGACATACAAATGGCCAACAGATACATGAAAAATTGCTCAACATCATTAATCATCAGGGAAATGCAATCACAGCCACAATGAGATATAACCTCACACCTGGTAGAATGACTATTGCTAAAAAGATTAAAAATAACAAATATAAATAAAGATGTAAAAAAGGGGAACCCTTGTACAATGCTGGTGAAAATGTAAAGTGTTGCCACCATTATGGAAGACAGTATGGAAGTTCCTCAAAATATATATTCAAAAGAAATGAAATCAGTATCTCAAAGGGATATCTGCATGGCCATGTTCACTGCAGTATTATTCTCAATAACCAAGACATAAAAACAACCTAAGTTTTCATCAATGGATAAATGGAAAAAGTAATATTTTCATATACATATAAATACATGTATACACATACACGTATAAATGGAATACTATTCACCCATAGAAAAGAATGAAATCCCTTCATTTGCTCCCCTTCATAGATGAACCTGGAAGACATTATGCTAAATGAAAACAAGCCAGACACAGAAAGAAAAATACTGCACGATCTCACTAATATGTGGAATCTAAAAATGTTGACTCATAAAAGCAGAGAGTAGGATTGTGGTTACAAGGGGATGGAGGATGTAGAAAATGGGGAGGTATTGGTCAAAAGGTACAAAGTTTTAACCCAATTAAAAAATGGGCAAAGGAGCTGAATAGACATTTTTCAAAGGAAGACATACAAATGGCCAACAGGTACATGAAAAAATGCTTAACATTAGTCATCAGGGAAATGCAAATTAAAACTACATTGGGATGCTACCTCACCTAAGTTAGACTGGCTATAATCAAAAAGACAGTGAATAACAAATGCTGGTGAGGGTGTGGATAGAAGGGAACACTCCTACACTGTTGGAGGGCCTTTAAATTAGTACAACCACTATGGAAAACAATATGGAGGTTTCTCAAACAACTACAGATAGATCTACCATATGATCCAGCAATCCCACTTCTGGGTATATATCCAGAGGAATGGAAATCATCATGTCGAAGGGATACCTGCACTTGCATGTTCATCGCAACTCTGTTTACAATAGCTAAGACATGGAGCCAACCTAAATGTCCATCAACGGATGATTGCATAAGGAAACTGTGGTATATATACACCATGGAATACTATGGTGCCATAAAAAAAAAAAAAAATTCTCCCATTTGCAACAACATGGATGAGCGTGGAGAAACTTATGTTGAGTGAAATAAGCAAAGCACAGAAGGATAAATACCAAATGTACTCATGCATATGTGGGAGCTAAGAGAGAAAGAAGGAAAGAAAGACCACAGTAGTGCAGTGGACTTGCAGAGGGAGAAAACATACCTAGGGATACAAAGTGGAGCAGGGGGGAAAGGAGGAGGTGGAGGGAGGTTGGGGATAATTGGGTGGGGAACATGGGGTACAAATGCAATTTGTGGTAGTGAGTATACTGCCAGTACGAATGTGGCCTTCACATCATGGGCACAAGGGTTGACAATCAGCTTTGTATCTCATGAATATTCATAACCAATAATAAGTAAATAAATAAATAAATAAATAAAATTTAAAAAAGAATAAATAAGTTCTGGGGATTTAATGTTCAGCAATGTGACTGTAGTTAACAATACTGTATTGTATTCTTGAAATTTGCTGAAATCGTAAATCTTAATATTAAAACAATAAATAAAAAATAACTGTGAGGTGTTGGATATGTTAACTAGCTTGTTTTTATTAATTAGTCCATAATATGTACATGTATCAAAACATCATGTTGCACACCTTAAACTTATTTAATTTTTATTTTTTCAATTACAAGTCGTTAAACCTGGGGAAAAATTTAAAAATTTGTGCTAGAAAGAACACCTTCAAAAAAATGAAAATACAACCCACAGAAAAAAGAATGTATTTTTAAATCATGTATCTAATAAAGGAATCATATTCAGAATATATAAGTATATATTTCTCTAAAGAAGATATACAAATGATCAATAAACACATGACAAAATTCTCAACGACATTAGCCACTAGAGATATGTAAGTCAAAAGCACAATGAGATACTACTTCACACTCACTATGATGGCTAAAATTTAAAAACAAATAAACAAAAACAAAAAACCAGAACAGGCAATAACAAGAGTTGACCGGAATGCAGAGAAATTGGATCCCTCATGTTTTTCTGGCAGGATTGTAAAATGGTGTAGCCACTTTGAGAAACAGTGAGGTTTTTTTTCTCAAACTGTTAAATATAGAATTACTAAACGACCTGGAAAATCCATTCCTAGGTGTATACCAAAGAGATTTGAAAACCTATGTCCACAGAAAAACTTGTATTCAAATATTCATAGCAGCTTTACTAATGGTCAAATGTGGAAATAATCCAAATGTACATGAACTGATGAATGGATAAACTAAAGTGGGATATCTATATGATATTGTATTTTTCAGCTATAAGAAAATAGGGAAATGATCTGTTCCACCATATAGATCCACCTTGAAAGCCCTATGATTAGTGAAAGAAGCCCGTCACAAAGACCACAAATTGTATGATTCCATTTGTATGCATGGCTCAGAACAGGCAAATCTACGGAGACACACAGTAGTTTTGTGTTTCTCAGGGGCTGGGAGGAGGGTATTTGGGTATGAGTGCTGATGGGTATGAGATTTATTTTCAGGATGTGGGAGATTTCTTAAAACTAGATAGTGATGTGTGTTGAACAACACTGCAAATATGTTAAGAAAACATTGAATTGTTACTTTATAAATGAGTTGTATGGGTATATTAATTTGTTTGGTTTATAGTAAATATTCCACTATCTATATGTACATAAAAACTTTGTGTTGTAAGTTTAAATATACACATTAAAATTTCTAAAACATAATTAAAAATTAAAGAGCTATGTGAATTTTATGGTATCTGGTTCATGTCTCAATAAAGCTGTTATAAAAGAAAGAGGCATCTAATGAGTAATGAAACTATCAAACACATATACAGTCTCCAATTTGTTCATTGCCTACGTCTACATCTCTCTGCCAGGTCATTATATTATTATTATTACTATCGTCATCACTCTTACTGTTTATCATTGCTGCTTACTGTGTAACAGATATAGCAACATCACATTATTACCATTATATTTTTGCATTATTACCAATGTATGTGTTTAGAACAAAGAGATGTTCTATATATGATTGTAATACTATCTGAAAATAGCCATTTTCTCTAATATGAAAGTCATATTAAATATGATATATTAGAAATATATTATTTATTGTTAAGTTACCAAATGTTGGATGATGGAAAGAGATCTTGTTTCAAAATCTAGAGATGGTCAGATTTCCAGATCTAATCCTGCTGTTTATTAACTGTATGACATTAAACTTCTCATTTAACTCCTTTGGTATCAGTAACTTCATTTTAAATCTCAAAACGTTTATCTATGAAATTGGTACAGTTTGCTCTAAAATTTGCTATTTTTTGCTACAAACATAATTGGTGTATAAAAGGAAATTAACCTAAGGGAAATATTTTCCACAGATTTTAGTAGGTAGAGTTAATAGATTACATTAAAAGTCCACATACATTATTAAGAAAGGTGTTGAAAATAAAATTTATCAATAAATAAATGGAATGAGTATATAATTTACAGAAAACAATTCAAAATACAACTGATGAAGAAACAGGAAAAATGTTCAGTTACCAAATTGCAAATAAAACAAGATTTCATTTTTCGTACATAAAATCCAAAAGGCTTCAAGATTACAATATCTCATTTAGTGGTAGATCAGATAACATATTTAGCTATCATAAGAATAATTAGCAATCATATTTTTGGCAAAGATTTAGTCAGTAAGAATCAGGATTAAAAAAATATTCAAAGCCTTCAACCAGTAATTCTATTTCTGGAAATCTACCTTGAAATATAAACCAAAATAGTGTAAACACTTTGAGACTAAAATAATCATAGCAGCATTATTCATAATAGTGAAAATCTAGAAATAATCTACAGGCTGAGCAATAAGTGAGTACTTAAATAAAGTATGTTATAGTTATTTTGAAATAAATGAAAATAAACCAGATTGCACTAAGGAAAATATCTCTTTAGAACCCATACAATTACATGATCAGTTATTGTAGGTGATGAAAATATAAGTGGCTATTTTATCCATAAGCTTTTAAACACTTTCAAATTTTCAATAACTATTCCTTATTGTGGAATAAACAGTGAATTCCCTATCCAAACCCATTTTCAATTCCTTCCCTACTAATGAAATCCTAAATCTTTTTTTAGACAGGCATTACACTCAGCATTAATTCAGCATCCCCTAAAGATAATGGTGACACGAGACAGTTGTGCTTAATGAAATATAAACAGAAGGGATTGAGTGAAACTTGCAATGAATTTCTTTAAAATGGTTTAGTTTTTGATGGCTCCTCCCATTATTCATGCCTGGAATGAAAAAAAAAATACAATGCTGAAGGTGAAATAACCAACTTGCACCTAGACCACAAATATGAAGCTGAAGCCTCACACAGAGGAAGGCATAGCAGTAAGACAGACGGCACCTGGGTTCTTTGTAACGTTTTGGAGACTGTTCCAGCTCTGGCTTCCTACCTTTTCTGAAGGGATAAAAACTAAATTCTTAATTTGTTTAAGCCACTGTTTAATCACATTTTCTGATATCTCTGACAAACTTATATATGTATTACATATATGAATGCATATATTAATTGATACATTAATTTTATATACTTGAATTGATGAGGTTGTAAGTTTCTATATAATTTCAAATAGCATATATACAAATTGAATATAAAATTGCATATATATAAATTGGATATATAAAAAAATAAAAATAAAAAATAAATTGGATATATATAGATAATTATATATGTATATATACATATACATCTCATATATGTCCCTATTCATTCTTTGAAACTTAGCTCAAAGTTACTTCCTCTGGGAAACATCTTCATTTTGTTTTCTTATAATTTGAAATTGCCTCTATTACAACCCATGTTATCTTATATTGTGATCATTTGTTTATGTGTCTGTCTTACCACTCTGGCTCTTTTTGATTGCCAGTCTTGTTGGACAGGGATATTGTCTCAATCATCTTTACACACATTTGATAAATGATGATTATAGATTAGAAGGGTGGATAGTAGGTAGATAGATAAGCAAAAACCATAATGATTCATTTAGATTTTATATTAGTCTGATTCTGTTGTTTATAACAGAATGCCTGAAACTCAGTAACTTATAAAGAAAAATATATTATTTCTTATAGACATGGAGTCCATAGACTGGGAAGTCTTATAGACTGGGAAGTCCACAGTCTGGAGGGGCGCATCTAGTGAGGGCTTTCTTCGGACTCGCTACAGGGTCTGATAGTGACCAGGTGTCACATGATAAGTATGGACTGAGCAAGAGAGCTAATCTTCTCACTTGTTCTTCTTTTAAAGCCATCAGAACCATGCCCATTACTCCATAAATGGATCAATCCATTCATAAGGGCACAGTCCTCCCAATCTAATCACCTTTTAAAGTCCCCACCTTTCAAATAACAAAATTGGATTTCCCACCTTCTTAACACTGTTGCAATGGGGGCAAGTTTCCAATACATGAAGGTTTGGGGGACACATTTATCCCATGGTAGATATTATGTTAATTTTGACTGTATCACTTTCATCAGTGTTCTCAATTCCTTTCCAGTGCCCTATGCGCTACTGCATACACAACAGGCATTCAGTGATGTTATTGATTAACTGATAACATTTACAATGCCTGTATATTAAGGTTTTCGATATCTGAAAATTACATCTAAAACATGAAGCATTAGTCCTAATGGTCATTGTTCTAGAATCTAGACTCCAAGTATGAGAGAATATTTTAAAATATTTACATAATATGCTTTTTCAGGGACTGCACTAGCAACAGTGTTGCAAATGGCCTAACACACAGATTCTGGAACCAAACTGTGGGTTCATACCTGAGCGCCACTAGTTACTAGTTCAGTATATTCAAGCAAGTCTCTTAATCATTTATATGAGGGTACTTTTAAGAGTTCATGGAAAAGTGGAATTAAAAGATAATATGAATCTTTCAATGAGCTTTTTGAAGACCTTTCATATTTTGGGTTTCTCACTGGTAAAAGGACAATAATGGATTTTTTCTTATTGTGTTTTTGTGAGAATTTAGACTTAATACACACAAAGCTCTTAAAACAATGTTGTGCATATAGAATGTTCTCAATAAAATTCTCAATAATAATGCTATCAATAAATAATGATTGGTACTCAAGATGCATAATTAGATCCTAATCTGCCACTTTAAAAATGCCTCTCAAGTGTTTGTCTTTCCAGAATGTCTATATTTTCCTTTCTTTTTTCATTGCATCATTAAATCTGGAGTTAATTAATATATTTATACTACAATAAACTAATTTAGATTCAGGGTTTGTGCTGAATGTCCTAACATAGCTTCTCAATATGAAAATAATAAATGATTATTTAGACTGAACAAAAATGAGTCAGAGTGAGATTGAAATTGCTATCTCAAAATTAGCTTTGTGGTGAGGGGTCTATAGACTATACATAATTCAATTGCTCTCTTTGTCTCTGTTAGATTAGATGATGTTCCCTGGAAAAACGTGAAGTTTATGTTTTATATGCATGATTTGTTAAGAAGTAGTAGTTTATGTAACAGTCCTTAGAAAGCTTGTGTGATGCAGTTCAGCTCTTATAAAATTTCACTTTAAAAACAATTCTCTTAATCCACTTTCCCATTTTAGAAGGAATCTTTCACTGTCACAAAATATGTATTCAAATATTATGCATACTAAATGCAAGGTTAATTGTCTCCCTAAGTAGATTAAATATTAAATAGAAAAACAAATGTATTCTGGAAAGCAAACTACTTTCAAACATCCTAAAACAAGCATCATTCTTTCCATATTCCTAAATTATTATTTTTTACGTGAAATGAATAATTATAGGCTTCTTTATTATATTTATATGTGTAAATTTTATATATGTGTATATACATTTTTAATTTGTGTATATACACATAAGTATTTTGTTTGTTTTTGAAAGTACAGCCAATTAGACATGTGTACAGTTATCAGATTACCCATTTATTTATTTACATTCATCGAGGATTTATTTGGATCTTCTCATGCATTGAGCATTCTAGGTTCTAGAGATCTAAATATAATAGGTAAGGTACTATTTTCATGGAGCTTATCTACCTAATAAAATATTTTATATTTTAAATGTAATGTGTTTATCTGTATTCCTATAAAAATGTCAAGAAAAATGTCTTCAAAGTTATTCATATGGTGTGTGGCTAATACAACCTGCCCATTTATTTGTTTATTTCTACATATAATTATTGATTATTTAATATGAGCCAAGTACTTTGGTTGTTATTAAGACTGTTGACAAGGACACTTCAGAGGATAACACTTCTCCATTCCTTGCCATGTAATTGCTTTAGCTAACAAAATCCAAGTGCAAGTCATGACCTCTGCCACTTTTGAATAGATATAACATCAAAGTGATCATGGAAGACATAGCAAATGAAGCCTCCATTAGTTTGTGTGATTAAGTGACTGTGAGAATAGAGCCCCACTTCAGATTCACATTGGCTGTGTAGACTGAAAGATATTTTGACTGTATTAAGCCATAAAATGTTGGAGTCCTTTTGTTAATAAGGTATAACTTAGCATAGCTGACTGATATGTAGGTGCTGAGGATACAATTGTGAACAAATCAGATAAAGTACCTGCCCATGTGGAACTTATGTTCAAGTGATAAAACTAAAAATTAAAAATAATGATAATATATAGTATGATGATGAATAGCATTAGGTGCTATGAAATAAAGTTTAGTAAGAAGAAAAAGAGTGGCAGTGGATGCTATTTTAGGTAGAATGGTCAGGAAAGTAATGTCTGTGGAAGTGATATTTGATCAGAGACCTGACTTAAAGGTGGGCAAGAGCCTTCAGAGACTTCACTAACAGTGTTGCAGATGATCTAACACACAGGTTCTGAAACCAAACTGTGTGGGTATAGTCCTGAGCCCCACCAGTTATTAGCTCTTGCAAATATCTGGAGAAACAATCAGGAAATATGGAGGCTCTGGGCAAGACAGTGTTCTTTGTGAACTGTGCAGAGCTCAGTGTACCCACAGTGGACTGAGGAAGGGGACACACTTGTAGGCGATAAGTGTCTAAGCCTGTCTGAGTGCACAGAGCAAGTAAGGCCTTGTAAGTCCTTGATAGTGATAAGTGAGCAAAGAATGTTTTCAACACAGGGATGATATGACTAGATTTCTGGTTTAAGAAGTTCACTTTGACTTCTTAGTGAAGAATAAACTGTAGAGGGGAAAGAACAGAAGCAGGTAGGCTAGTTAGGATGCTATTTGCAGTACTGGGTCTTTGTTATAGAGGTGATACAGTGTCAAAATAAGAAAATTTCAAGATTGAGCCAACAGAATATGCTCTGATTTTATGATTGTGAGATGACAGGAATGTGGCAGGGGCCAGGGGAGAAAAGGAGAGAGCAGGAAATGCAGGGATAGATGAAAGGAAAGTCTAGAAAGATTTACTAGAAGGAAGGATTGTCAGGATGAATGGAACAAATAGAATGAGAAGTCAGATCTCATTCTAAATTTCACAGCAGATTTTGCCCTTGAGCTATCTTAAGAGTCAAATACTCTAACCATCATAGTTACTCTTTCCTTACAAGGAGCATTATCTAAGATTTATGTAGTACAAGCAGTTGGTGCCCCACCCATATTCCCTTGATGAATTGTCATTTCTGTGCTTATAGGTCCAACTCCCAGTCAGTCATCATCTTTGCCATGAGTGCCCTGCAGGTAGGCCTGAAGTGCCAGGGAATTAAATCCCTCTAGGGGAAGCCTTCAAAAAATTACTGACAGAAGTTTGTGGGTAAATAACCCAGTTCCTATCCCCAAGGGCTGAATAACTCTGAGGTGTGAGTTCAACACTGCCACCTAGAGTTTCCTGGTGGGATTAAGCTCCCATTGTCCTGACTGCTAATGTGCTTGATAATGCACTGGTTATTTGTTTCTTTTTCTTCTTTTCTCACCTGGTCACTTCCTCATGGTAATTTCCTAGTATCAGCTCACAAATTACAAATCCTTAAATCCTTTTCTCAGGAACTTCTAAGGAAACTCAAAGACCGCTCATACTAAATAAAAATTTACTGAAGCTCAATATTTTCTAAAGTAAAACCTAAACCTAGGGCTGGCTAGTTAGCTCAGTTGGTCAGAGCATGGTGCTGATACCACCAAGGTCCAGTGTTTAATTCCTGTACCGGCCAGTCACACACACACAAAAAGTAAACCATGAAGTTATACTGTACAGTGTGAAAGTGAATCGGCATTTGTTAATGGTCCATAGGTAAAATATTGCAAGGATGATCATATTTAATCCTCAGAGCAATTATATGATGCTTGTAGTTGGGAGCTGCTAAAAGAGGAGATAGCTATTTAAATATAAGATTGAAGCAAGATAAGGGCAAGGGTTTGTTTTGTTTACTGATGAATCCCAAAGACCTCGAAGAGTCCCTGTCACATATAGGCATTCAATGAGCATTTTAAACAACACAAACTAAAAATAATTCACCACCATCTGAGAAGGATGTTGTTTTTGATGGGGAACCCAGATTCAAGAGGGTATCTATCTGAGCTATGAAGAAGAAAGGAGCGTTCAAGCAAATGAGAGCCGTCAACTGAAGCAATCACAGCAATTGGTGGGATAACATCGCTGGGATGGGCATTACGAACATTTTTATCAATGCATTAACTAAGCCTCAGAGAAGTAAAGCAGTTTATTCACAATCCCAAAACTGATGTATCAAAGTAAATAGTTTTGAGCTCAGGCTTGTCTCTGTCTCCCTTCACCACAGCATAATTTTGAATTCTTCCTAAGAGCTGGCCAAGGTCAGGCATTTATACTTTAGAGCATGGATATAACTCTGAACATTTCTTAAAACAGATATTTTTTTTTTTAAATGAGTGCCTTCGCTCAGGCTCCTATATTAAAATACTGTAAACTGGTTGGCCTAAATAAAAAATTTTATTTCTCACAGTTCTAGAGTCTGGGAAGATCAAGATCAGGTGCCAGGAAATTCAGTATCTGGTAAGGACTCTTTTCCTGGTTTTCTGATAGCTATCTTCTTGCTGTATTCTCATGGCAGAGAGAGAGAGAGCTATAATCTCTTCCTCTTCTTATAACAATACTAATTCCATCATGGAGGCTCCACCCTCCTGGCCCCATCTCAACCTAACTACCTTCCAAGGGCTCAATTGCCAAATATTATTTCATTGGGAATGAGAACTTCAACATATGAATTTGAAAGGGGACATGGACATTCAGTCAATTGTAAATTAACAGTGAGCATAAACTTACAGGATTACTTCAATATTACTTCTCAGGTATAACTGCTTCTCAGAATGGGAAATACAAGAATACTAGACTAGGTCCAGCAGTGTGGAAAGAGGAGAAGGCTGGCACTGCCTCTTCCACATTTTACCAAGCAAATGATAATATATAAACAAAACGTTCTGCAAAATATGATAAATTACAACACACTAAAATAAAAGTGCCTGAAATAAACAAACTGCAATCACACAAGAAGGTAAAATTCAATTAACAGCTATTCCCACAAAGGAGAATAGGAAAAAAATCACCTAAGTGGCTGAATAAAGCAAGAAAAGATCTTCTCTAAGACTTCTATAATAGTGATGGAGTTTGGATGTATGGTCCTCTCAGAACTCATATGGAAATTTGATCTCCAGTGTAGCTGTTTGAGACACGAAGTGGATCCTTCATGAATGGTTTAATGCTCTTTCTAGGTGCAGAGAGTAATGAGTGAGATCTCGCTCTATTAGTTCCCGTGAGAGCTGTTGTTTAAAAGACCCTGGCATCTCCCCTCTCTCTCTCTTGCTTCCTCTCACCATGTGATCTGCTTGTACCCACCTGCTGCCTGCCACTTTCCACTATGAGTAGAAGCAGCCTGAGGCCCATGCCAGATGCGTGTGTCCCAGAATCATAAGCCAAATAAATCTCTGTTCTTTATAAATTATCCAGTCTCAGGTATTTCTGTTATACAACACAAATGGACTAATACAAATAGGTTCCTGAGGCTTGAGACCCTAGAGCCTAAACAAAGCAAAGCTAAACAAAAACAAAAAATGGGCAGAGTCCTAAGAAGCAGACCAATGGACCCACACTCACTCACACCCTCAGGCTGAGAACACAATTGATGATTGTAGAAGTGTATCTAAATGCATATCTTTAGGTTTTCCATGACTGCATCAATCTGCCTCTCCTTAGACCCTATCATTCACTAGGCAGCAGCAGGTCTTGTGCTATGCATATTCGTTCCACCCTGCCTCCGGCACAGAGACCCAAGCACATTCCTTCATGAATCATTATCATAACCTTTTAACAGTTAGGAATGTATTAAAATAAAATCAAGGAAGAAGTGAAGGTTTTTTTGAATTCTATTTTTTGCCCTTGAATAAATGTAATCAACAATTAAGGTGTCAGATTTTTCACAGGGAACATCTTGTGTTTTTTTTAATGATAATTTATTTACACATCATTCTCTCCTTGTCTAAAACACATGTTTCCACTACCTCTAATTTCCAAACTCTAATCTTATTTTTTCTCTTAACACACTACAGAGATTTAAAAAAATCAATAACTTTGTTATTTTGTCAATTCACTGTGAATGATTTGGAAAGAGAACTGGATATGTGACCTCCAATGTCTCTTCTATCACTGAAATTCTGTGATCCTCTGCTTAAATCTTCCATGAACTCTCTCCAGGAGTGTTTATTAAAAATACCTGAAGAGTTCTGTTTTACACTGTTTACTGATAATACGGAGCCCCAAAGAACCTAGTATAGCAAGGTTTTGGTGTATTCAAGCAGGGCTAACCCAAAAGAATTTAAGGAAAGAAATAACTTACAAATTTAAAAAACTAAACAAGAAAAGCACCAAAGGAAAGGCAGAGAAATTGTGTATTTGGGCTATTGGACATTGTTTTCTTACATACTTAGTTTTTAATATGTTAGCTAATAAAATTTAACACCCAGGCATTTTTCTCTAAAGAATATTTCAACTTACTATGTACTATTCTTTTTCTTTAGTGGAGCATCTAACACTCATTTGCTTATGCACCACACAGTTTGGCACATAATCACATACTGTTTATACAATTCTCTAAATGCTTGTCTCCTTGGAATATTACAAGCAATTCAATTCACTAAAGTACTGGTTACTCTCTTTTTGTATCAGCAACAGTATTGAAGTAACCATTATTATACTTCTCAGTATAACTGACAATCCTGGGCACAATGCCTTGTTCATAATAAATTCCAATATTTGTTAGGTTAATGAATAAATGAGTAAGTACTTGCTGAGTTGAATTAAAATTAAATGCATGCTGGAGGAGAATTACTGTTGGAAAGAACCATTAAAATAATTTTTGTTGACTAAGCTGTTCACATGTCATTTGTCCTTAGATGTGCATTATTGAGAAGATGCTATGCACCAAGTACCGTGTTAAGTACTTATATCAATCACACTTAAGCTTCACAGTAATATTAAGGAAGTAATGAGTCATAATCCCTTTATTTGCAAGTGCTAGGAAATGCAAGTCAAATTGGCTTAAACAACAAGGGTTTATGGCATAACTTGATTCTAGGCCCACACGGGCAAGGATTTGTCTCTTGTCTCTACATTATCCAGGTAGGATTGTGGTAGTGGCTGCCAGTAGGTTTAGGTTCTCCCCTCTTGGTTGCAAGATGGCTGTAGTTACAGAGAAAACAACCTCACATCTTTAAAACATTGAAAATGCAGGAAAGCTTTGTTCCTAGGAGCTCATCAAATGTGTCAAGACGAGCTATTTGCCCATGCCTAGACCAATCACTGTAACCAATAGGGTGGAATATGCTAGTTGGTTTAAGCTAATGAGGATTCCTTGTATTGGAGTGGTGTCTAATTGACCTGGAAACATAGACAGAGGGGAAAATAACTTGACAAAAATATCAAGATTCGATTATTAAAAAATGTGGAAATGACATTAGAATGCAATATAAAATAAAATCACAGTGTCTATTATTTGTTTGAATGATAGTGAAAATAACCTACCAAGGGTTAATGTCATTTTCCCAGTCCCACAACTAATATTGGTAGAAGTACAACTAAAAATCAGTTCTATCTCCAACACCAACATAATATACTGCCTCCTTTAAATATTTATTGGCTGTCCTTAACCTCTGCAATTTGCCATCCCAAAAATGCTTCTAATATTTTTTTTTTTTGCCAATGAAAGAGTATCCTGTGGATTCTCGTTATCAGCAATCAATCAATACATTTTTAAAAATTATACAACATCATCTGAATGACATGTCTCTATCCTGTCTTTCATTTCTATTTAAGTGATAAAATTTTATTTTTTTTATTTTATACTTGAAACATAATTATACATATTTATGGCATACAGAGTTGACTATCAGTATTTGTGTACAATCAAATTAGTATTATTAGCATGTTCATCATTACAAATTGTAATTATTATTGTGCTCATTACCCAATTTCTCCCTAAATTTCTCCCTTCCCCCTTTCCTACCTTCTAGTGACCATAGATCTGTTCTCTCCTTCTGAAAGTTTTTTGTACCATTGCTTCTCTTCTCTTCTCTTCTCTTCTCTTCTCTTCTCTTCTCTTCTCTTCTCTTCTCTTCTCTTCTCTTCTCTTCTCTTCTCTTCTCTTCTCTTCTCTTCTCTTCTCTTCTCTTCTCTTCTCTTCTCTTCTCTTCTCTTCTCTTCTCTTCTCTTCTCTTCTCTTCTCTTCTCTTCTCTTCTCTTCTCTTCTCTTCTCTTCTCTTCTCTTCTCTTCTCTTCTCTTCTCTTCTCTTCTCTTCTCTTCTCTTCTCTTCTCTTCTCTTCTCTTCTCTTCTCTTCTCTTCTCTTCTCTTCTCTTCTCTTCTCTTCTCTTCTCTTCTCTGCCCTCCCTTCCCCTTCCCTCCCTCCTTCCCTCCCTCCTTTCCTTTCTTTCTTTCTTCATTCATTCTTAGATTTGACTTAGGAATGAGGACATGTGGTATTTCTCTTTCTGTGCCTGGCATATGTCACTTAGAATTTTCCCCACACTCATCCATGTTGTTGTGAATGGTGAATTTTTTTTTTTAATGACTTAGTAGTATTCCTTTGTGTATATATACCAAATTTTCCTTATCCAATCATCTGTCAATGGACATTTAGGTTGGTTGCATATCTTGGCTATTGTAAAATAGAGCTGTGATGAACATGGGATTGTAGGTATACCTTCAACGTGATGATTTCTATTCCTTTGGGTATATACCCAGAAATGAGATTGCTGGATCATATGCTAGTTCTATCTGTAATTGTTCAAGAGAATTCCATACAGTTTTCCATATTGGTTGTACTAATTTAACATCCCATCAACAGTGTAGAAAAGTTCCCTTTTCCCTGCATCCTCACCAGCATTTGTTATCCTTGGTCTTTTTAATAATTGTCCAGTCTAACTAGGGTGAGATAGTATCTCAGTGTGGTTTTGATTTGCATTTCCCTGTTGATTAGTGATGTTGAGCATTTTTTCATGTACCTGTTGGCCATTTCTTTGTTTTCCTTTGAAAAATGTCTATTCATCTCCATTGCCCATTTTTTAACTGGATTATTTGTTTTTTTTACTGTGAAGTTGTTTGAATTCCTTATATATTCTGGATATTAATCCTTTGTCGGATGTATACTTTGCAAATATTTTCTCCCATTCCATAGGTTGTATTTCTGCTCTGTTTATTGTTTCTTTTGCTGTGCTGAAGTTTATTATTTAATATAATCCCATTTTTGTGTCTATTTTTTCTTTTGTTGCTTATGCTTTTATTCATTAAGTCTTTGCCTAATCCTACTTCCTGAAGTGTTTCTCCTATGTTTTCTTTTAGTAATTTTATGGTTTGGGGTCTTATGTTTAAGTTTTTAATCCATTTTGAGTTGATTTTGGTATACAATGAGAGGTGCAGGCCCACTTTCATTCTTCTGGATATGGATGTCCAATTTTCCTGGCACCATTTATTGAAAAGGCAGTCTTTTCCCCAGTGTAACTTCTTGTTGCCTTTGTTAAAGATCAGTTGGCTGTAAGTATGTGGGTTGATTCCTAGGTTTTATATTCTGTTCAGTTGATCCATGCATTTGTTTTTATGCCAGTACCATGATGTTTTGGTTACTATAGCTTTGTAGTACAGTTTGAAGTCAGGTAGTATAATGTTTTATTGTTTTACTCAAGATTGCTTTGGCTTTTTGGAGTCTTTTTTTTTTGTTCCATCCATATGAATGTTAGGATTGCTTTTTCTATTTCTGTGAAGAATGTCATAGGTATTTTGATGTGGATTGCATTGAATCTGTAGATTGCTTTGGGTAGTATGGACATTTTCACAATGTTAATTCTTCCAATCCATGAATATGGAATGTCTTTCCATCTTTTAGTATCCTCTTTTATTTCTTTTGGCGGTGTTTTGTAGTTCTCATTGTAGAGATCTTTCACCTCTTTGGTTAAATTTATTGCTAGTTTTTTTTTGTTTTGTTTTTTTTTTTCTTCTTCTTTTCATAGCTATTTTAAATGGGCTTGCTTTCTTGATTTATTTTTCTCCTTATTCATTCTTGGTGTATAAGAATGCTACTGACTTTTGTGTAGTGATTTTGTATCCTGCAACTTTACTGAATTTATTTATGAGCTCTAGGAATTTTTTAGTAATAGGTTATGAGTTTTTCTATATATAGGATCACATCATTTGTGAATAGTGACATTTTGACTTTGTCTTTTCCAATTTGGATGCCCTTTATTTCTTTCTCTTGCCTGATTGCTCTGGCTAATTAATACTTTCAATAATATGTTGAATAGGAGCTGTGAGAGTGGGCATCCTTGTCTTGCTCCTATTCTTAAAGGAAAAGCTTAAAGCTTTTCCCCATTCAGAATGATGTTGGCAGTGGGTTTGTCATATATGGCTTTTATTTTGTTGAGATACTTTCCTTATATACCTAATTTGCTGAGGGTATTTATAATGAAAGGATGCTGAATTTTGTCAAGTGCCTTTTCTGCATCTATTGATATCATCATACCTTTGTTAATGTGGTGTGTCACATGTATTGATTTGCATATATTGAAACATCCTTGCATCCTGAGATGAATCCCACACCATGAATCCCATGGTGTATAATCCTTTTGATATGCTGTTGTATTCTGCTATATAATATCTTGTTAAGAATTTTTGCATCAATGTTCATCAAGTTTATTGGCATGCAGTTGGATTTTATTGTTGTGTCTTTGTCTGATTTTTGTATCAGGGTGATGCTGGCCTCACAGAATGAGTGTTGGAGAATGGCCTCTGTTTCAATATTTTGAAATAGTTTGAAAAGGATTGGTGGTAGTTCTTCTTTGAAGGTTTGGTACAGTTGAGTAGTGAAGCCATCTGGTCCTGGGCTTTTCTTTTTTGGGAGACTGCTGATAACAGCTTCATTGCTGATTATTTTCATTGCTTGTTATTGGTCTGTTCAGGTTTTCTATTTCTTCTTGGTTCAGACTTGGTAGTTTGTATGTGTCCAGAAATTTATCCATTTTCTCCAGTTTTCAAATTTGTTGGCATGTAGTTGTTCATGATAGTCTCTAATGATTCTTTTTTATATGTGTGGTATTGGTAACAATGTCTCCTTTTTTCATTTCTGATTTCTATTATTTGGGTCTTCTCTCTTCTTTTTATAGTCTGGACAATGGCTTGTCTATTTTGTTTATCTTCTCAAAAATTACTTTTTGTTTCATTGATTTTTTGTAATATTCTTTTGGTCTCTATTTCATTTACTTCTGCTCTGATCTTATTTATTTCTGTCTACTAGCTTTGGTATTCAATTGTTCTTGTTCTTCTAGTTCTTTGAGATTTAATGTTATGTTTTTTTTATTTGAAGTCTTTCTATTCTTTTAATCCAAGCACTTATTGCAACAAACTTCTCTCTAAGTACTGCTTTTGCAGTATCCCATAGGTTGTGGTTAATTGTGCTTGAATTTTCATTAGTTATAAGGAATATTTTGATTTCTTCTTTATTTCATATAATTTTTTTTGACTCGTTGGTTGCTAAGGAGCATGTTGTTTGATTTCCATGGATTTGTATATGGTCCAGAGTTTTGCTTGTTGTTAATTTCTTTTTTTTGACCAGTAAGGGGATCGTAACCCCTGGCCTGGTGTTGTCTGCACCACACTCAGCTGGTGAGCGCACCGGCCATCCCTATATAGGATCCAAACCTGCGGCCTCAGTGCTACCAGCGCCACATTCTCCCGAGTGAGCCACAGGGCCGGCCCTGTTTGTTGTTAATTTCTAAATTTATTCCATTGTCTGAAAATATACTTGATATGATTTCAATCTTTTTAAATTTGTTGAGACTTAATTTTTGGCCTAACATGTGGTCTATCCAGGAGAATGATCCATGTGTTGATGAGAAGAATGTATATTTTGTTGTTATTGGATGAAATGTTCTGTATATATCTATCATGCCCATTCAGTCTAAAGCACTGTTTAAGTCCAATATTTCTCTGATAATTCTTTGTCTAGATGATCTGACCAATGCTGAGAGTTGTGTGTTAAAGTCCCCAACTATTACTGTGTTAGGGTCTATCTCTCCCCTTAGATCCAAAAACAGATGCTTTATATATGTAGGTACACTGATATTTGATGCATATATATGTATGAATGTCATATCTTATTGCTGCATTGATCCTTTTATCATTATAGAGTGTCTTTCTTAATTTCTTTTTATAGTTCTCAGTCTGAAGTCTATTATATCTGATATAAGTATGGCAACTCATGCTCATTTTTGGTTTCCATTTGAATGGAATGTCTTTTTCCATCCCTTCACTATTACTGTATGTGTGTCTTTATTGGTAAAGTGAGTTTCTTACAAGCAGCATATGGTTGGGTCTAGTTTTTTAATCCATTCAGCCAACCTATATGTTTTAAGTGGGGAATTTAGTCCATTTACATTCAGAATTGTTACTGAAAGGTGTTGCTTTGCCTCCCATGGATTTGTCACCCCTTTTCCCCTGGGCGATGGAGCCACCAAAGATTACTAAAAGCCCATCTCTTCTGAGCAGTGAGAAGCCCTAAAAGGGGTTAATCTCCAGGAACCCTCAAGAGTGAGGCATTCCTTCCATTTGGGAAATTAACCACAAATTGGGGTTCTCTTCCCACATTTATTCTCCAGACCAGAAAGTTACAGGAAGAGAATATAGGTGGGGTTTTTGCTAAGTATAATTTAACAAGTTTAACAATAGAAGCTGGTAACATCCAGTAAAACAAGCAAGGTGACATTCCATAATGCAATTTTCAAGAAGTTAAGTTGACCCACCAAATAAGCTTGATCTTAGCAAACATTCTCTTTTTACAGCAATTTCCCAGTATCTTTACATATCAATCAGTAACCTGTCTGTCTTTGAGCCAGCAACCTTGCTGTGTTATAATTCTTTATCTTACAACAGAGAGTACAGCCTGGGGAAAATTTCCTATTTTTTGCAAGGTTAACATTTGAAACTGCCTGGCTTTGGAAAACCAGGCCCTGTGAAATACGTTTGCTTTATGTATACTCCACAGAAAGGTATTGCCTTATTCCTGACATGTTATTAATTTCTCTATGGTTGTTTCATATTTCTTTTGTTCCTTTCTTTCCCTTTTACTGTTTATCTTTGCTTTTTTTTTTTTTGTAGTGATAAAGTACATTTTTCTCTTTCTCATTTGTGTATCTGTTCTACTAGCAGCTTTCACTTTTTCTTGTGTATTTATGGTGATATATATCTCTCTTTTGATTTCACATGTAGGACTCCTTTGAGGATTTGTTGAAGGGTTGGTCTTGTGGTAGTGAATTCCTGCAGTTTTTGTTTATCTGGGAAAGATGCTATTTCTCTTTTATTTCTGAAGGAGAAAGCTTTGCTGGATATAGTATTCTTAGTTGGAAGTGTTTTTTATGTTTCATTTTGTTTTTTTCTTTTAGCACTTCTAATTTGTCATCCCACTCTCTCCTGGCCTGTAGGGTTTCTGTTGAGAAGTCTGCTGTTAGTCTGATGGGGATTCCCTTCCTGTTTTTAGAATTTTATTTTTGTCTTTGCCTTCTGATAATTTGACTACAATGTGTCTTGGGGAGGTCCTTTTTGGGCTGAATTTGTTTGGGGATTGTTGAGCTTCTTGGATCTGTAGGGTCATATCTCTCTGAATATTTGGGAAGTTTTCACCTGTTATTTCATTAAACAGGATTTCAATGCCTCTTCCTTTCTCTTTCCCTTCCAGTACACCCATAATATGAATGTTCGTGCTTAAGGTTATCAGAAAGATTTCAGAGGTGTTCTTTATTTTTTAAAATTCTGTTTTTTGGAACAACTGTGTTAATTCAAAAAGCCATCTTCTAGTTCAGAGATTCTTTCTTCCACTTGTCCTTGCCTGGTGCTCATGTCTTCAGTTGTGTTTTATTTCTTTGAATGAATTCTTTAGTTCCAGGTGTTCTGTTTTGGGGGGAGGCGTTGGGGTTTTTTTGTATCTCTTTATTTCTCATACATGTTCTCAAATTTCTTTTTGACTTCGTTTTTATACTTTAAGAACGTTAACTAAATCAGTTAGTCCATTCTCAGTGAAATGTTATATTTTCATTCTGATAACCAATGACTAAAAAACAAACTATGCACTAGCAATTTAGCTGAATATATGAAATTAATTAATTAGTATGTGTAAAAAACGTCATGAAGTTTCATCAATTTAATTTCAGCCATATTAAGTATATCTTAACTTTGTAATTTAAAGTGTGTATGTATTCAGACCATTTTCCATATGTAAATTAGACATCAATACAAAAGGTGTTTCCTTTGTCCAGTACTTACCATCTGCTTCTTAGACTAAGGTACTCATGTTCAGGATTACTAAAATTGCTAGATTATTTGGGTGGGGAAAAAACATTTACTTTCTGTTTTTTTTTTTAATTAAACATTTTTAAAGCTTTGTAAAATTACAATGAAGTTTTTATCGTTAGTACTAGACCTAAAAATATGGCATAATTGGATCATAGCAACGTGCTTTGGTCTTGTCCCATACATCTCTGAGGATGCAAATTCATTCTCCTCTGCTGTTGATTGTACTTTGGAGAAAAAGCTTGGTAAGTACTGCTGTAACCAAACCAGTACTATTAAATGTAGGAAATATTAATATTATATTTGCTAGGAGAGAAGGAGATAGAGATAGGGAAATAGAGAAGAAAAAGAAAGAGAAAAAGTGAGGGAGAGAGAGAGGGAGGGAGGAATGGAGGGAGCGAGGGAGGGAGGGAGGGGGAGAGAGAGAGAGAAAGACAGAAGGAAGGAAGGAAGGAAGGAAGGAAGGAAGGAAGGAAAGAAGGAAGGAAAGAAAGAAAGGAAAGAAAAGAGAGAAACAGATGAGGAGATGGGGCAGGGATAATCTGGAAATATATAAAGCATTAATATCAGAAAACTTATGGTTCTAGCACTTGGTTATTGATTCCTCAGGACTTTAAGTGACCACAAAAGTGTCCTGTTCCTGAGATTTTTAGACCCATGTGAGATCTTGAAATATAAATTAACTTTAAGAGATTGTGGGACTTTATGATATGGATCCTTAGTTGTCATATAATGCCAATTTGCAGATTTGCAGATTGAATGCTTTAATTATTTCTTTGTTTAAATTGAACAACTCTCTGCAATCTAATTCAAAGAGTGCTTGCAAGTGGAGAGTAGAGCATGGTATTTCCCAAGTTCCTGGGAGACAGCTCAAGCTGCAAGATATGTGAACACCACCTTGACAAGGGCCTGAACTATGTACCTCAGAAGCATCAACGATATGAATTGCACTCACTGGGTCACAATGTACAACACAGTAACACATGCTCTTCTTAAAATATGATAAGCATGACCAAACAATATTTCAAGCTCAATTTGGCCGTTGCAAGGAATAGAGACATACCTTCCTTGATCTGGATACTATAGCTCTTAATGCTGACAGCTCTCAGTGCTGCCAAAGATTTCATTAGCACTCTGGCTGCTTTATCAGACTCTGCCATCACTTTGAGCTTGCAGTGAATACTCCTTAGGAAGTATTTCTCAAAAGCATGTCTAGGTTGCTCCTGTTTCAGAATCTGATGGAGTGCTTACTACAGGTCCAGATTCTTGGGCACAGATATGCTGAATCAGAATCTCTGAGAGTAGGGCCAAGAATCTATACCTTAGGTCAAGAAAAGGTCTTATGTGTTCCACTGAGAGAGTGGAGAGGGCTATTACCACCTATGAGTATGTAGAATTGAAATGCATTGGGAATTCATAGGGAACAACAACAATGTTAGTCAAAGATAGACCTGGGGTTGAAACTGAGACTAGGTAGTGATAGTGGAATTTTAAGTTTTCAAATTCACAATTTTAAATTTTCAAATTCTAAATTTTCATGATTTAACAGCCTACACTCCAAATCAGTATTTCTTGAACGTTAGTGTGATCAGATCACAATACACTTGCAGAATCTTAGGCTACACTGTCAGAGACTGTAAATTTACAGGCATTGTCTGGGACCCTGGAATCACCCTTTTAACAAGCAGTCTGGTAGTTTTTTGAGGAAGTGATCTATAGCTGAAGTCTCCTCTTGATCCTGCCTTTTTGTTTCTTTCAGGATATTCTTCCTTTTAGATTTTCTCTTCGTAATAGAATTTTCAATTTCTTTGTTGCTTTGGGTCCTTCTCCTCAGTTTGAACAAACTTAAGACACTTACATCCAAAGATTATTTCCTTTTAAACCTATATTGGTTTCCTCGGGCTGCCATAACAAATTATAATAACAAACTCAGCAATTTAAAACAACAGAAATTTATTGTCTCACATTTCTGGAGGATGGAAGTCTGAAATCAAGGTGTCATCAAGCCATACTCCTCAGAAGCTTCTAGAGAAGACATCTTCTTTGTGTCTTCCAACTTCTGGTGGCTCCAGGCATCCCCTGGCTTGCAGCACTATAGCTTCAATCCCTGTCTCAATCTTCACATGGCAGTATTCCCTCTGTGTCTATGTGTCTGGGCCTTGATGTAGCAGTCTCCTCCCAGTGTTTCCATTTTCTTATTCAAACACCAGTCATATTGGACTAGGCCTACTCTTATCTATATGACCTCATTTTAACTTAATTATATCTGCAGAGACCCTGTTTCTAAATAGGGTCATAGTCACAGCTTTGAGGGGTTAACACTTCAACATACCTTTTTAGAGAAGACAATTCAATCAATAGCGAAACTGTATGTTGCAATCTAACTACTTCCCCATCTCTCTCCTTCTTCAGCTAAGAATCTGGAAGAAATAGTCTATACTTATGGTTATCACTTCTTTACCACCTACTTACTACAATCTTGCTTTAGACCCTACTGCCACTGAGACTGTTCTTGCTAGAGTAACCACTGAAGTCTTAATTGACAAATCTAGAGAACACTTAGAAGTTAGTTCTTATCTTACTTGATATCTTTACTGCACTACAGAGTATTGAGTATTTTCTTCTTGAAATTTTTTCTATTTGAACTGAACTAAGTCAACCTGGTTATGTACAACTTTTAGTTTCATTCTGGTAAATCACTATAGCCAAAGATTTTATTAGTACTCTGTTATAATGAAAACAAATTTCAGATAAAATTCTGCCAAACATGCATATGATTTTAGTTGAACTTTTAAAACACTAGCACAAAACCAGTGCCATTAACTGGGAGAAACTTACTGTACTCTGTCCTTTAAATGTTCCAACCACCACCTTGAATATAAGGTTTACTCAAAGCAGACACATCAAGAGGCAGAATTCTATTACTTTGTGTAAGCTCATGCATCATATCACACTGGATATACAAAGGTATTTAAAATTAAATTATGGATTCCATTATAATGTAACTCTCATGTTGTTTTCTTTCCACATATAGAAATATTTCATTTCCTTCAACAATCCCTTTATTTAGTATGTTAATTATCTATTGTTGAGAAATGATATTACAACTATCTTAGTGGCTTAAAAACATCTTTATTATCTCATAGTTTTTGTGGGTCAGGAGTTCAAGTATGGCTTAGCTGGGTCTTCTGCTTAGGGTCTCACAAGGTTGAGATCAAGGTGGTCATCCAAACTCTGGTCTTATCTGAGGCTCAACTGGGGAAGAGTCTACTTATAAGCTAACTCAGAGCTTATAAGGCAGTCTTACATTCATTTATGATCTGAAAAGCTAGTTGTGTACTGTTGTTTCCAAAACCTGTATCCCAGCCCAAATATCTATCCTAAGATCTCAATCCATATATCAATTCCCTTTGGATATTCTGATGTAAATGTAGTGACTTCTATGTGGACACCAACTCTACACTTTTCCTTTCTCTTCAGATTTCTATTCTTTCTTTTTGCTGTCATCGGTGAAATGACATTCTACATCTACTGCATGTAGACCACAAACCTGCCATTGTGTGAGATTTTTAAAATGCTTTCCGGGTGATTCTAATGTGTAGCTATAGTTTCTAGAACATTGCTTTGCTTCATAATATACTTAATCATCTGAAATTATTATGTCCCTTTATTACCATATTGTTTTTCTTTCTGTCTTTTCTAATATAAGCTCCTTGAAAACTCGTTCACTGCCATATCACTGTCTTAGTTGGTTTGGGCTGCTGTAGCAAATACCAAAGACTGGGTTGCTCAAATAACACCATTATGGTAAGTATTCTATATTCATTTTGATTAATTCTCACAGAACTCTTATGAGTCTATTTTCAGTTCTATTACTCTTCTTTTACTGATTAAGTAAGTGCGGAAAAATAATTTACCCAAGGTCACATGTAAAGTAGAGCTGGTATTGAAACCTAACTTCAAAGCTCATGGTTTTGACCAATATGCTATATATATGCTTTCCACCTGTACGCTTTTATTGCTCAAGTTGTTATGCCTTTGAGTATGTTGTTTCTTTTTGGAATAGCCTCTTCCTTTGGTGATTTATTAATCCACTTTGGTAAGATTAGAAAGCAGATCATGTATCTCCACCAGAATAGAGTTATCTTTTCATATTGTTCAACAGCCTTATATACTAAGGTTTCTGATGGTTATTCTAAACGTGGTTATTATCAAGTGGTGCTTACTGCTTGCCAACAATGTGCTAGATACAGAACAGAGTATAACAGCTGACATGCTCCCCATTCTGCACTTTGCTCTATAACTTTCATCCACAAACCTTTTTGCATTTTACAATCATGAATTCCCCAAACATCCCATGAGGTAAAATAATATTTATTATCTCCATTTTACAGATGCATAAAGTTAGACATAGACTAATTAAATAAGTTCTTCAGGGGCAGACAGTGAATTGATTGGAAAATCAAGGTTAGCATTGAACATTCCAGATCCCTGCTTCTAAAAGGAATGGATGATGTCTTAAGTTGGTTTCACTATACATAGTTGAAAATGTTTATTTTAAGCTTCTACAATATATCCTCCATTAGTTTTTGGACATTACTCAGAAGAATTCACAGTAAATTGATATTCTGCCCTTAGATATGTATGCAGTTTCTGTCTATTGGCTTCTGTGGGAGGTGTAAAAATGAAGATGAAGACAAGAATTTAGCCCTTAATAATTAGGTCTTCCTGTAGAGATTCTGGTAATTATTTTTGGAGATTTTTTCACTATATAATTTAAAGGTTTTTATTTTGTAATGTAGCTCTAATTTAGCATATAGAAGTAAGCAGCTAATTAAAATGAGATTACTTTCTACTCACAGCCAACATTTAGAACATAGAGTTATTATTACAAAATTGTTAAAAGTTATATTACTATTTATGGATATAAACTCAAAACAAAATGCATAGCATAATACCATAATTACGAAAGACTGTATTATTTCAGTGTGTTGCCATTGAAAGAGCCAAACTGAAACTATATTTTCTCCCTTTCACAAGTGGTAGATGTTTAGACCCATAAAACATCGTTACTTATCTGTTGCCTCATCTCTGGCTCTTAAACAAGGTGATACATTTTTCTGGTTCTTTTAAAATTCTTACTTGGTAAAGGTTAAGTAGGATGTTATTTTCATCTGTATGTGTCATTTCAATCACTGATAAGCATATGCACTATTATAAGACTTCCTGTTATTACATACCAAATCTATTTTGCAGATGTGTATCTTAGGAAGGTAGGCATTAAATATAAATCATTGTAATTAATAGTATTTTTAAGCAGGGTCTCTTCAACATTCTGTTCTGTAATCCTCTTTAGATAATTGGTTTTGACCATTTCAGAGCATTTTAAAAAATTTGCTGGGCTATACAATTTAAATTCTAACTTCCTAAGACAGCTGCTCCATTAATAGATGAGTGGATGATACTTCAACTTATTTCTTACTTCTGAAGACTTTCTAACTATTTGCAAATACCAGTGAGACCCTGTCATGTAGAAGAAAATAAAAACAGGTTGAATGAATACAACTGGCAATGTGACTATTTTAGATTCTAACTGAATAACTAAGAGAGAATTGTATGACTTTTGTCAGTTGGACTAAAACAAATCATGCTACTAGTTAATTCCTCTTAAGATTTACCAAAATTCTCACCACCAAAATTTCACACCAACCTTGCTCCCTTCCCTCTCCATCTTAATCCAGTGGCAAACAATATTGTGTTCTCCATTCTAAAATTTTGTCATTTCAAAATGTTATATAAATGGAATCATACGTTATACAGTATAATCTTTTTAAATTGGCTCTTTTCACTCAGTATAATCCCATGAAGAATAATCTAAGTTGGTTGTATCAATAGTTTGTTCTTTTATTACTGAGCAGTTTTCCATGGGATGTTTGTATGACTGTTTAACCATTTACCCATTGAAAGGTATTTGGGCTGTCTTCTATTGTTAAATATTATGACTAAAGTTGTTGTGAAATTCATGTGGACAAATTTAACTTCTCTGGAATAAATACCCAAGAGTACAATCAATGGGTTGTGCGGTATATTTGTTTTCAATTGCTATTGTAAGAAATTACCACAGAAGCTGAAATAATGCAAATTTCAATATCTTGCAGTTGTGGAGTTTAGAAGTCTCACTGGCCTAATATCAAGTTATGGCCAGGTCTGTGTTCATTTGGGAGGCTCTGGGGAGAATCTGCTTCGTAGCTTTTCATAGCTTCTAGAGGCTTTCCACATTCCTTGATTGCAGCCTCCTCCTTTGTCTTAAAAGTCAGTGGCATAGCATCTTCAAATCTCTCCCTTCCTCACTTATCTCTCTCTTTGCTCTTTTTCTGTTGCCACATCTTCTCCTCTGACTCTGGCTCCCTCTTTTTCTTACAAGTATTCTTGTGAACACATTGGACTCACCTGGATAATCCAGGTTAATCTTCCCATCCCAAGATCCTTAATTTAACCACCTCTGCAAAGTCCAGTAAGGTAAAATATTCACAGGTTCCAGGGATTAGGACATGGATATCTTTTTTGGCGGGGGAGGGGTGCATAAGAGAGGGCAGGTTAGCATTATTCTGCCTACCACATATAGTAAGCGCATGTTTAGTTTTATGAGAAACCTCCAAACTGTTTTCCAGAGTAACACTACCATTTTACATTCCCTCCACACTACATGAATAATCCAGTTTCTCTGCCTTCTTACCAGCTTTGGGTGTTGCATTTTTATTATGTTGATTGTGATATGTGTGTAATGATATCTCATTGTGGTTTTAGTTTACATTTCCCCAATAGCTAATGATGTTGAATATCTTATCATGTGTTTATTTGCTGTTGGTATATCCTCTCTGGTATAATGTCTGTTCATTATTTAGGCCATTTTAATTGGTTTATTTGGATTTTTTACTGTTGACTTTTGATTGTTCTTTATATATTTTAGATAACCATCTTTTATCAGCTGTGTGGTTTGCCAATCTTTACTTTGTCTGTCGCTTGTTTTTTGTTTTTTTACCTCCTCACATTGTCTCTTACAGAGTAAAAGTTATTTATTTTGATGAGCCATAAGGCTTTTGATTTAGTAAATTACCCTTGCTAATTTTTAGAACTGTTGAGTTTTCCTGGGAATCTATTAAGGAAATTGCAAGATAATTGATAAGTCATATTCATAAATTGCTGCAGAATCCCACAAAGTAAATATACTTGTGTGCATTGTTACATGCACTATGATTTATACTGCTAGATTTTTCTGCAACTCTCTTGCTACATATGACACTCAGTGTATAATTTCTCTTTTCTAAACCAAAATCCCAACACTTTGGTAAAGTTCCTTGTGACATATAAGGGAAATTTTACTAATCAATTGCTAGAATTGATTAGTTTTCTTCACATGTTGTACGCAGTTGATGTTAGTCAATGCTGTACCCCCAAAATATGTACAAACAACTATCCTTCAATTAAAAAAAAGAAAAAAATAGGAGTATGGACTTTGTATATGATTTTCTTAATTTTCTTTGTACTTGTTAATCAAATCATTACTTATAGCTAGTTTTAGAAACCAAGGGAATTGTCCTGTGAAAGCCTCTGAAAAATATCAGCAGTGTATTAAAACATCATAGAATTTCTATTTCTTTTTCTGCAATGATATTCCTGTGTATTAACTCCTTTCCAAGTGTATCCCAATGATTTGCAACAAAGAAAGCATGTGCAATAAAGTGAATAAAATGGAAATAGAAAACAAGGCCTTTGGAAGGACCTCAAGTATAGTTAATATGATTATACATCTTTTGTGACTTTTAGCTTCCTGGAATTCCAAACACACACACACACACACACACACACTCACAAATACCACTCAAAAATGTATGTGGGGAATGTACACATAAGTTGCATAGTTCTTATTATCCAAATGAGGGAAGTATTCCCTTTCCTGAAGAGAAACACATTTTTTCCTGTTGGTAAACCGCTAAGGAAATCTCTCCCTTTGAAATGTTAAGGAGATACACTTAGGGAAAATAAGCTGTAGTTTAATAATGAGCACAGAAATGATTTTTCATTTGACTCCTTCTTACAGTGATGCCTGATGAAGGCTAAGAGCATAATATTAAAGTTTAGCTCTGAAAAGGCATTTCTGCTATGTGATCTTAGTATCCAGCTGAACAGAATAAAATATACTCACTATGATTTCCCCAAATAAATATTTGTTTATTAAGAATGAAACCTTGCTGTAATTTTCCATTTAAACTCTTACTTCTATTTTCAGAATAACTCTTTTTCTTGATGAATGTTGAAGATAAAAGTTATAAGT
The DNA here is from genome assembly GCF_000696425.1 of Galeopterus variegatus. Lineage (NCBI taxonomy): Eukaryota > Metazoa > Chordata > Mammalia > Dermoptera > Cynocephalidae > Galeopterus > Galeopterus variegatus. The sequence continues at coordinate 67,817 of NW_007728847.1, read as the reverse complement.
TTAAGTTTATTGGACTAAGCATACCTGATTACTTTTCTTAAGTGTTTTTTTTGAGGATCAAAATTATTTCACAAAATTACTTCTGGAATTAATATATAAAAATCCAATATTCCCTAAAAAGAATAACATACAGTACTACACAAGGGTACTTCAAATAGTTCATGGAAAAATTGAATGAAACGATAAGAATCCTTTCGTGAACTTTTTAAGATCTCGTGTATGAGAGAATATAAATATAATTTTTATTAATTCCCTGGGAGTAAAGAGTTACATTGGTATATTCTAATTTAGGAAATTTCATTCTTATATTAAAATTATTGAAGTCCTGACACTAAAACTGTGTGTTTTAGAATGTTTTCTTTAATATAGATTAGGAGGTTTAGGAGATTTCTGTACAAGTCTTTGCAGTACTCTAAGGTAAATTCTGATCATTTAGTTTCCCATTTAACCCAGCAGGCTCTGTTCTAATTCTGTCGATCTTGTGCAGTTTAAAGGCCTTCTTGAAGTATGAATATGATCTCTATTATCATGCTATAAAATTCTATAAACATGAATCCTTGAATGGTTCATTGTTAAAGGATCAAATTTAAGAAAAAAACCCCTCAAGATTCACTCCCAAGAGGTACCTAGTCTATTTTGGCTTATTTCTGATGATTAGATGATAAATTCAATTTAATATGTGTGAATTTGGATGCCACATTACCTTTTATCATTTCAGATGGATTAAAAAGAAATGTAGTTTTGATTTCAAGAATTCCATTTACTCAAATTACTTATCTATTCTAGCATCAAAACCTTGAATATTAAATAAAAGAACATAAGGTAATTTTATCAGCACCACACTCTCCCGAGTGAGCAGGTAATTTTAAAATAATCATTTATTCTATTTAACCTAGATTTTCCTTCTCAAAAAAAGCATTTTACACTAATTATTTCATATATATTTTTAAAAATTATTGACAAAAAATGTAAAATTATATTGTGAAATAATATTTATTTTTATGTTCTGTATTTTAAGGGGATTCATGCTCTGTTTTTATACCAATTAATTTACAAATATAAAAATGATTAGTTTAAAATACATGAAAACCTATTATTAATTGCCCTGAAAATAAACTTTAAATTTTTATAAGCATTATTATTTGGACATTATATTTTAAAAGCTTAAGTCAGCTTATCATAAATTTGCATTAATACATCTAATTTAGTATTATAAAGAATATTCTTACTCTTTTCTCCACCTCCTTTTTTCCCCTTTTTTGTCAAATTCTTATTCATCTTCTGCATCTCAGCCTTAAAATTATTTTTTCAGGGAGACATTCTCACTGCTACATACTCTAATAACTCTCTGAACTACCAACTATGATCTAAGTTCTGTGATGGCAGAATTTCAGTATATCTTCTTCAAATCTCTAACTCAGGGCTTAGACCCAGAGGCTGTCACATGGATATGCAATAAATATTTGGAGAATGCATACATTTTATTAGTTTGTTCTCTGTCCCTGATAATAGAATACCTGAAACTGGGTAATTTATAAAGAGACAAAATTTTTTTCCTACAGTTTTGGAGGCTGGGAAGTCCAGGATCAAAGGTGGTGCATCTGGTGAAGGCCTTCTTGGTGGAAACTCTACAGAGGCCTGGGGAATATCGCATGGCTAGTGCATCTACACATGCTTTCTTTCTTTCCTGATAAAGCCACCAGTCTACTCCCTGATAACCCATTAAGGGATTAACCCATTAATCCATGAATGAAGATATAGTCCTCACAATCCAATCACCGTTTAAAGGTCCAACTTTCAAATATCATATTCCTCAATGTGTTCCAACATGAGCTTTGGAGGGAACAAACATTCAGACCATAGCATAGATGAATAAAGTTAAAACTGTCTGGTTAGAATGATTATGACTATAATATCATTGGTATATAATAGGAAGATGAAAGAAACTTTTTTGGAAGAGTCCTTCAACAGCAAATCTTTAATTCATTCCTTTCTCATTTATTCTCTCTATATGTATTTTTTTCCTAGATTTTCTTAAAACATTGCAGTAGTTAGTGGGCATATCAAGATGAATAAAAGCTAATTTGTGACTTAAAAGAAGTAACATTCCATTCATGGAGACAGACACCTGTCCAGATAACTATAATAGAGGGTCATAAATCCTGTAATGAACACATAACCATTATTAAGGGAGCAAGACCTCGCAGAGGAGGGGATGTGGTATAGATAAATGACCTGGAATATTTGACTCTATTTAGTTTTTTATTTTTTCAGTATAAATACAAAATAAACAGAGAACCAAATATTCAGCTCCTCATTGTTGCCATGTGGTAATGTAGAACAGATTTTCAATTATTTAAGGCATTCTTTTATTATTATTACTGATTTTGAAAATGTTTTTAGAACAACAGCTTCTTCTGGTTTTCCTATACCTTTTGGTTTTCCTGTGGTACTATGAATTATGACAAAAGAAGGATAAGTAAATAAAGTTTTCTTGGAATACTGTTTTCTCAACTTTTATTCTCTTTCCAAGGGCTTCAGCTATTTATGCCTTTCAAAATCAAAAGTCATCCACACTACTCTTGGCATTAGTTATAGGTACAATTATAAAAGTACTCACAAAGACATATTTATCACAAGAGCCTTAGAGTTATGAGCATAGTCATTGTATATGGTGATGCTGGTTGTGGGATCTGCCCACAGCTATGCAGGATGCAACCAGCTCAGTGGTAGGTGGTGGTCCCTGGTACAATGCAACAATCCTAAAAATAATGTAACCAAATAGTAAGTGCTTGCCCTTTTACTTTTGACCTAAAATAAACTTCAGTAATCAAAGTTCTTAATCTGCCTTTTTTCCTATTGATTAAAACATCATAGAATTTCTATTTCTTTTTCTGCAATGATATTCCTGTGTATTAACTCCTTTCCAAGTGTATCCCAATGATTTGCAACAAAGAAAGCATGTGCAATAAAGTGAATAAAATGGAAATAGAAAACAAGGCCTTTGAAAGGACCTCAAGTATAGGTAATATGATTATACATCTTTTGTGACTTTTAGCTTCCTGGAATTCCAAACACACACACACACACACACACACACTCACAAATACCACTCAAAAATGTATGTGGGGAATGTACACATAAGTTGCATAGTTCTTATTATCCAAATGAGGGAAGTATTCCCTTTCCTGAAGAGAAACACATTTTTTCCTATTGATTAAAATAAATCATTTTTATGGAATGTTTGTATTTGACATCAGTGAATTGGCTAACGGCAGATGCGGATGAGTGATGATGCCATGATGATCCATTTTGTTGCTTTGTGTTGCTTCACCCCCCACGGATTTGTCACCCCACTTCCCTTGGGTGATGGAGATGCAAAGGATTACTCAAAGCCCATCTCTTCTGAGCAGTGAGAGGCCCAAAAGTGGTTAACTTCCCTGGGAATGCTCCAGCGAGAGGCAATCCTTCCTCAGGAAATTAACCCGGAATTGGGGTTCTCTTCCTGCATTTATTTTCCAGACCAGGAAGTTACAGGAAGAGAACATAGGGGGGGGGGGGATAGTTTAACAATATAGGCTGGTAACTTTCAGTGAAATAAGCCAGATGACATTCCAGTAAGGTTATCAACAAAAGTTGATCTCAGCAAACATTCCTTTTTACAGCAATTTCCCAGTATCTTTACATTTCAATCAGTAACTAGTCTGTCCTTCAGCCAGCAACCTTGCTGTGCCACAATTCTTATCTTGCAACAGAGACTCAATAGCCTGGGGAAAATTTCCTGTCCTTGCAAGGTCAATATCTGAAACTGCAAGGTTTTGGAAAACCAGGCCCTGTAAGGTACATTTGCTTTATAGTATATTCCACATCTCCCCCGTTTTATTTATTTAAAAGAAAAAGAAAAAGCTATAGATCAGGTTAGCACAGGTAAGACAAAAAAGCATTTTGTTAAAGCAAAGTTAGTATCATTTAGCATGGCAAGTCCTTTTAATTTACTTCAGGTGAGGACTGATGATGTCATTGTCTCAGGGTGGCAGCAGCAACATCACTCCAGGTGCTGTGATTTGGTTGTAATTACCAATTGTTGAAACTCTGGAAAGGGATTCTGCTCCACATAATAGTTGATTCTGAGTCCAGAGAGTTTGTTAATGTTAAAGCGTCCAGGACATTACCGCTTTCAGAGCATCTAGTCTTTTGTAAAATTTTTGATCAATTACAAGTCTTTTGCTTAAGAACAGGATGTCTTATCCAAGTTACAAACACCCTCTTTAAGGCCCAGAAAATTTAGAGAACTGCTTTTGTGGAGAAGACGTTATTTCCCCCTTAATCATCAAGGCATTCCTCATGAAAACGTTGAAAAGGAACAGAGATTATTGGCTGTGCTGAGAACTGCAGTGAGTAATAAATGCAGCTTGAGCCACTGTAGTTTTTTTAAAACTGCTTGTACTAAGGTTAAAGTCTTGTGGTCAATAATTTTTTTGATCAGATTTTACATTTACAGAACTGTCCTCTTAACCCATAAAGTGATTTCAAAAGGAGCATCATTTACAGAAATGACAATGGCTCAGTATAGGGGTGATTTAGTGTTGAATAGATCTATTGCCAGTACCAGGTGGAAATTTTTCAGAGCAAATTTTTTGAGAAGATAGGTCAGAAGTATATAAATGATAGGACATTTTGAAAGCTTACTTAAAATATACAATGGTGACGTTTTATTACTAAAAATTATGAGTATAATAACAAATTGATTATTATCTTATCATAGTAATAAAGATGCCAACATCTAATATGGAACTGCATTCCATTTTTTTCTCTGTTTAATTTACTTTACATCTTAAGGAAAGTTATGTCTTTTCGGTTTCCTCAACTTCCCAGTAAAAATGATATGAACTATATCTATTTAACAATCCTTTCCCCATAAAGGAGGTTTTTTTCTCCATAAAGGTCGAAGGCCAAGATGTCTGGATAATATTTGCACATGTGCTTCCCAAGTTAATCATAAATTCCAAGAACTTTTTCTTATATTACAAGGAATGCTAATTTCAAAATATGATATTTTGAAAAATCCAACATGATTATATAGCTTAATATCCAATAAAATACTTATTTTAAATAATATATGATTTCTATAAAGCTTAGATAGTATTATTTTTATGGACATGATTCTGTATGTGAATATATTTTATTTTACAGTTTTAACATGAGGACATTGCAACTCCGATATTAAAGTAGTGTTTTTAGTAAAAAGGTAAAAATTAATGAACAATTTCAACTTTTCCTTAATGAAATCAAATGTATATTCACAAAATTGTTTTGGTCAGTATAATTACTTTCTTGAGTTCTATATTACTGGAGAATGAAAAATAATGTTGGATTAGCCTTAGAACCCTTCCAGAAAGGCACCTGAATATGGGATTTTATGTTTAACCTTGAGCTGCCAGGCCAATCGGTTTTAGACAAATACTTGTGTAATCTTAATTTGAACAACTTCAACAGATGATTTAAAACACTCAAAACCACTACTTATGAAAGGTTCTCTAATACTATATTCCTAGATTTAATGTTTAAGCACTTTCTGATTTTCTCATGATAAAAATATTTTGTCTTTAATGTTAACATTTTATGTATTTCTGAACAATTTTGTTATCCATTTATAGGTGTTATATCTTAGTTCTTTACGGCTTTATTTGCGTTGGTGACAGGTGGCCATAAGACAGGTCTTGTCTTCAAGACACTGGCTTCTTGATCTGCATTAGCCTGATTGGGAGTGGGAAAACGTTTATATTTGTCTTTCACCAACTAGGAGAATAACTTCAATAGGGAAGCATAAAGTGAATAGGCATAAAGTGTTCTCCTGGACACCTCTTTCCAAATTCAATCTGAATATTGTATATCTGGTGTCTTGGTATGGTTAAACTTTGGTATCACCTAGGAAATAAGTTTCTCATCCACCTTTATCCACATTTCAAGTCAATAGCCTTGACAGCCACTCTGTCTCAACTTGTGGCAAGAATTAACACAAGATTTCCTTTCACCAAACTATTGCTCTGACACCAAGATGAGAAAATAAAATATTGATAGCATTGCAGTGTGAAGTTGTGGCAATCTCTCCATAAAAAGTATGTTACACTAAGCTTATGAAGACCTCTTCCCATTTTACTGTGTTTTACATATCACAAATCATTTTTACACCCACATTCCCCTCCCCATGTATACACATTATCAAAATAGAATTTCACAATTTTACAAGATGGAAATGAATTTTCAAATTTTTAAACACCCCAAACACTCTTAGGCTATATATATATATATATATATATATATATATATATATAGTGGTAAAAAATGCATAAGTTTTGAAGTGCACAGTAAAGTATTGTAACTACATGCACATTGTTGTACAGCAGACCTGTGGAACTTCTTATCTTTCATGACTGAAACTCTATACTCATTGCACAGCAATTCCCCATTTCTCCTCTGCCCAAGCCCCTGGAAACCACCATTCTACTTTCTGCTTCTGTTTAGTTTGTCTGCTTTAGATGCCTTATGAAAGTGGTATCATGCACTATTTTCCTACTGTGACTGATTTATTTCACTTAGTATAATGTCACCAAGGTTCATCCATTAATGTTGTGGCATGTAACAACATTTCCATCTTTTTAAAAGCTGAATAATTTTTCATTGTATGTATGTATTTCCGTTATTCACCTGTTGACAGATATTTAGATTGTTGGCTTTTGTAATGTTGCAATGAACATGGGGGTGCAAATAATGTCTTTTAGATCCTGTTTTCAATTCTTTTGTATAAATACCCAGAAGTAGGATTGCTGGACCATATGGTAGTTCTATTTTTAAATTTTTGAGGAACCTAATACCCTTTTCCATAGAAGCTGCAACATCTTACATTTTCACCACCAGTACACAAGGGTTCCAATTTCTTAACATCCTCTCTGATACTTGTTATTTTGTTTTTGTTGTTGTTGTAGTTTTTTTGTTTTGTTTTGTTTGGTTTATATAATGGCCACCCTAAAAGGAGTGACATGATATCTAATTGTGGTTTTGATTTCATTTCCCTGATGATTAGTGATGGTGAGCATTTTCTCATGTATCATTTGTATGTCTTCGTTGGAGAAATGTCTGTTCAAGTCCTTTGCCCATTCTTAATTGGGTTTATCATTTTTGTTATTTTACTGTAGGAATTTCTTATATATTTTGAATATTAACCTTTTATCAGATACATGGTTTGCTAATATTTTATCCCATTCCTTTGTTTGCCTTTTCACTTTGTTAATTATTTTTTTTCCTGTGCAGAGCTTTTTAGTTTTTTACAATCCCATTTGCCTGTTTTTGCTTTTGTTGCCTATGGTGTTTTGGTGTTTTTTCCAGGAAATTGTTGCCAAGATCACTGCTATGAAGGTTTTCCCATATGTTTTCTTCCAGGAGTTTTATGGTTTCAGGACATACATTTAAGTATTTAATCAATTTTGAGTTGATATTTGTGTATAGATTCAAATGTCCAATTTTATTCTTTTGTGTGGGTATCCAGTTTTTCCAATACCATTTGTTGAAGAGACTATCCTTTCATTTTGTATAGTCTTAGCACTCCTGATGAAGATCATTTGACAATATATGCGTAGGTTTATTTCTAGGCTATCTATTCTGATCCATTGGTCTGTCTGTCTTTATACCAGTAGCATATTGTTTTGATTACTGTTGCTTTATAATATGTTTTGAATTTGGGGAGTGTTAGTACTGCAACTTTGTTCTTTATCAAGATTATTTTTGTTTGTTTAGTCTGTGTGCTTTTTGGTTCCTTATCAATTTTAGGATTTTTCCTTTTTGTCTATTTCTTCAAAAATATTCCAAGGAATTTTGATAGGAATTGCATTGAATCTATAGATTGTTTTGTGTGATATAGACATTTTAACAATTTTGAATCTTCCAGTCCATGAACCTAGGATATCTTTTCAGTTATTTGTATCTTCTTAATTTCTTTCAGCAATGTTTTATAATATTCAAAGTAAACTTTTGTGTCCATTGTTAAGTTTCTTCATAAATATTTTATTCTTTCTATGCTATTTTAAATGGTATTGTCTTCTTCTTTTTTTTTTTTTTTCCTTTTTGTCTTTTTTTCGTGTCCGGCAACGGATCGCAACCCTCAGTGTCGCGCCCATACCGGACCGGGACCGGCAACGGGATCGCAACCCTCGGTGTTGCGCCCGCACCTTGCTCAGCCAGTGAGCGGCTGGTCTGTATGTGGGATCCGAACCCTCGGCGGGAGCGCCGCCGCACTCCCAAGCAGCGCACTGTAGCAGTGCGCCACCGGGCCAGCCCAAATGGTATTGTCTTCTTACTTTTCTTTTTGAATTGTTTGTTGTGAGTGTATAGAAACACAACTAACTTATGTATGTTGATTTTGTATCCTGCAACTTTGCTGAATTTGTTTAGTAATTCTAACATTTTTCCTTGTGTGTGTGTGTGTGTGTGTGTGTGTGTGTGAGAGAGAGAGAGAGAGAGAGAGAGAGAGATCCTCAGGGTTTTCTACATATAAGAGCATGTCATCTGAGAAGAGAGATGAATTTGCTTCTTCCTTTCTGATTTGGATGCTTTTTATTTCTTTTTCTTGCCTAATTCTTCTAGTTTAGACATCCAGTACTATATTGAATAGAGGTGGTGAAAGTGCACATTCTTGTCTTATTCCTGATCTTAGTGAATAATCTTTTAGTTTTTCAACATTGAGTATGATGTTATCTGTAGGCTTGTTGTATATAGGTTTTGTTATGCTGAGGTAATTTATTTTTATTCCTAGTTTGTTGAGTGTTTTTTTTTTAAAATACATGTATTTATATTTATATAAATTTATAAATAACTTGTAATTTTTCATTCCTAGTTTGAGGGTTTTTTGAAATGTATATATATTTATATTTATATAAGTTTATAATATATATTATATATATTTATATTTATATATAAATGAAAATGTGCTGAATTTTATTAAGTGCTTTTTATGCGTCTGTTGAGATGATCATCTGATTTTACCCTTTCTTATGCTAATGTAGAATATCACAGTGATTGATTTGCATATGTTGAAACATCCTTGCATCCCAGTGATAAAGCCCACTTGGTCATGGTGTATTTTTTTTTTTTTAATTTGTAGTTGAATTAGGTTTGCTTGTATTTTACTGAGGACTTTGCTTCTATATTCATCAGAGACATTGACTATTATTTTCTTTCCCTGTAGTGTACTCATCTGGCTTTGGTGTCAGGATAATGCTGGCCTTGTAAAATGACTTTGTAAGTTTTCCCTCCTGTTCAATTTTTTGAAAAGTTTAAAAAGGATTGGCATTAATTCTTTTTTAAATGTTTCATAGTATTCTCCAGAGAAGCCATCTGATCTTGAACTTTTCTTTGTTGGAAAGTCTTTCATTACTGATTCAATCTCCTTACTCATTACACTCATAGCATAGGTTTGTTCAGATTTGTTTTTTCTTCATGAGTCAGACTTGATAGCATGTATATTTTTAGGAATTTATTCATTTCTTGAGGATTAATCAAATTGTTGCTATCCAATTATTCATAGTGGTCTCTTATAATATTTGTATTTATGTGGCATCAGCTGTAGTATACATTGTTTCATTTCTGATTTTGTTTATGTGAATCTTTTCTTTTTTTTCTTAGCCTGGCTAAGGGTTTGTCAATTTTGTTTATATTTCCTAAAAAACAGCTCTTGGTTTTGTTGATTTTTTCTATTGTTTTCTTATTCTCTATTTTATTTATTTCTGCTCTAATTTTTATTCATTTCTCTTTTCTGATAATTTTAAGCTTAGTTGTTCATTTGTTTTTTCTAGTTCCTTGATGTGTAATGTTAGATTCCTTATTTGAGTTTTTTTTTTTAACTGATAAAATGATATCGTAGTTGTTTTAAAACATGGCCACAATTTCTTTGATGCGCCTCTCATTAAAAGGTGGGATCTAGGTCCCCTCTCCTTGAATCTGGACAGACTCATGACTGCTTTCACCAATGAACTATAGTGGAATTGAATATTCACACATATTCGCCAGGATCACTGCCTTTGAGACCCAGACTGCCATCTTGGAAAGGCACACGTAGTCAGCTGCAGCTGACAGTCCCAACTGGGCCTATCCTTTAAACATCCCAGCCCAGACACCAGACATGCGAATTAGGAAGCTGCATCATAGGAGTGGATCTTCCAGTGCAGATGGTGAGGGTAATTTATAACTTTGACTGCTTGTGGCATCATTGCTTATATCAAGTGTGTGTGGTTAGAGCAGTTGTAAAAGAACATCAGCATCTTCTGCTCCAGGGGAGAGAAACAGTCAGCCTGTAGTTCATATATTAATCTCTCCTTGTGAAGAGGCCTGTGACCATACCAACTCCTGGTCATCCACTCATTGGGGAAATTATTTCTTCAGAATGACCTCAATGAAAATTAAGATATTCTTGCATATACTGTACTGTTTTTTTATAAAACAAGGATATGCAACTTTATTTGTTCAAATAACAAATACATACATACACTGAATAACAACTGAATAATGAAATAATCTGTAGAAAGTAGGGCTTCAAATTTTCACAAAAACTGGAGATGTAAAACTTATTAAAATTTATTATTTCATTTCATTCTCAGTACAATTTTTTGAGATAGCTCTCCAAAGTTTTCCAAAAGCATCAAATATCAAATTAATTTCAACAGAGAAAGATGAATAAAATTTTCATAGGCAAATTAATTTCTAAGCCTATCAAGTCCACTTAATAAAAAGAAATCAAGAAGAGAAATATCTAAATTTACCAACATAAATTGCATAAAAAATGAATAAAACAGAATATAAACACAAGGGAACTTCAAAAAGTTCATGGAAAATAGAATTGAAAGCTAATGGACATATTTCCATGAACTTTTTCTATTTGTTTAAATTTCTTCTTTTTTTTTAACTCTAAGTTCATAGAAAATATGTTCTCTGACCACAAGAACAGAAGAAACTTTAGAAAACTCAAAAATGTTTGGAAATTAAACAATACTCTCCTAAATACACAATAGGCAAAATGAAAAATAACAGAGTGATTAGAGTACTTTCAGATAAAGATCATAGTGCAACATGCCAAAATTTATAGGATGCAGCCTTCATGCACTGCTTAGAGGAAAATGTATACTTGTAAACATCTATATTAAAAATATGTAAGATCTCAAGTCAGTAATATAAACCCCACCTTAAGAAAATAGAGCAAACTAAACAAAAAGCAAATATAAGTAGGAAATAACAAATATTAACAACAGAAATGTATGAAATAGGGAATTGAAAAGCAATAGAGAAAATCAACAAAACTAAAAGTTGATTCTTTAAAAATAGCAACAAAATTTGCGAAACTTTATTTAGACCAACCAAGGAAAAATAGAGAAGACTAAAATCAGAAGTAAAGTAGGAGCATTGTTACATAGTCACTATGGCTTTTGTGGTGGTAAGATTTAGTTTCTTTCACTTTTTGGTTTGCATTTTTGTTCAACCACTGGGTATTGTTCTTTCTTTTCTATACATGATAGTGATTATTGTTTTTTGGATTCCAGATGCAGGATTTCCTTGAGAATTTCATGTAGGGCTGGTTGTGTAGTAGTGAAATCCCACAGCTTTTGTTCGTCTGGAAAATACACTATTTTTCCCCTCATTTCTGAAGGAGAGCCTTTCTGAGTATAGTATTCTTGGCTAGCAGGACTTTTTTTCCTTTAGTATTTCGAATACATCATCCCATTTTCTTCTGGCCTGTAGATTTTCTATTGAGAAGTCTGCTATTAGTCTGAAAGGGTCTCCTTTATAGGTGACTTGATGCTTTTCTCTTTCTTCTTTTAAGATTCTCTCTTTGTTTTTGAGCTTTGCCAGTTTGACTATAATGTGTCTTGGAGAGGATCTTTTTGGGTTGAATCTGTTTGGGGATCTTTGAGCTTCCTGGATCTGAAGGTCCATGTCTCTCCCTACACCTGGGAAGTTTTCTGTTGTTATTTCATTGAACATGTTTTCCATGCCTTTTCCTTTCTCCTCCCCTTCTGGAACACCCATGATTCAAATGTTTGTGCGCTTAAGGTTATCTGCAAGCTTTCTTAGATTTTCTTCATTTTCTAAAATTCTTTCCCCCGCCCCCCCCTTTTTTTTCCCACCCATGTTATTTCAAAAAGGCTATCTTTGAGGTCAGAAATTCTTTTTTCTGCTTGTTCTAGCCCTCTGCTTAAGTTATTGGTTTTTTTTTGTTTTTTTTTTTACTTCATAGAGTAAATCTTTCAGTTCCATGAGTTCTGCTACATTCTTTTTTAAGATGTTAATCTCATTGTAAATTTCTTCCTTCACATCCTGGATTTTTTTTCTCATTTCATTACATTGTCTGAGTCTCCTTGTATATCAGTGAGTTTCTTTGAGATTGTTGCTTGGAACACCTTCTCAGTCATTTCAAGGGTTTCCTGCTCTACAGGGTCTGATATTTGAAAAATTACTGTATTCTTTTGGTGGTGTCATATTTCCTTGGGTTTTTGTATCTAGTATCTGTACATTGATGCCTGATCATCTGGAAGAGCAGTTGCTTCTTCTAGTACTCCAGAGTGGGCTGTGAGGAGGGAGACGTCCTCTTCTTTTTCCAGTCTCTGTTGGTGACCTTCCCTGTATCAATGCAGTTGAGTATCTGCCAAGTGGCTGTGTCTGCTGCTGCGGCTTTGAGCCACACTTTCAGCAGCTGTGGATGTGGTGATAGCTTGGTGGGCCACCTGCATGGAAGTGGTGTTTTCAGCATGCTTTCTTGCCTCCTTTTGGGTGGGGGATACTGCCCGGCTCCTTGCCTAAGACCCGGGATATGCTATCTTGCCTGCTTCTGGGTGGAGGGGGCCTGTGGCCCTCAGCTCTTTGGCAAGACTTCTGGGTATTGCTCTTTTGCCTGCTTCCTGGTGGATGGAACTATGGCCCTTGGCTCCTTGCCTAGGATCCTAGGTGTGTTCTCTTTGAGATTTCTTTTTTTAACATAGCTGTTTATTGCTATAAACTTCCCTCTTAGTACTATTTTTTCCGCATTCCTTACATTTTGGTATTTTGTGGTTTTTGTTTTCATTTAACTCAAGATATTTTTTAAATTTACCTTTTGATTTATTCTTTGATACATTGATTGTTCAATAATGTGTTGTTTAATTTCCACATATTTGTGATTTTCCAGTTTTTTTTCTGCTTATTGATTTATACTTTCATTCCATTGTGGTTGCTATGGATTGAATGTCTCCCCGAAAACTCATTGGAACTTGACCCCTATTGTAACAGTGTTAAGAGGGTGGGAAATTTGATTATGGTATTTGAAAGGTGGGGCTTTTAAGAGGTGATTGGATTGTGATGACCATGCCCTTATGAATGGATTAATCCATTCATGGCGTAACGGGCTGATGGTTGAATAAGTTGTCATGGGCATGGACTGGTGGCTTTATAAGAAGAGACCATGAAAGAGTTCTTGCCATTCTTGCCATGTGATTTCCTGCATCACTACAGGACCCTGTAGAGAGTTCTAGCCCAGATGAAAGCCCCTACCATTTCCCAGCCTCCCAAACTGTAAGAAATAAATTGTATTACTTTATAAATTACCCAATTTCA
>NW_007728847.1:46917-54005 GCF_000696425.1 Galeopterus variegatus | reverse complement strand
GTGGCTTTATAAGAAGAGACCATGAAAGAGTTCTTGCCATTCTTGCCATGTGATTTCCTGCATCACTACAGGACCCTGTAGAGAGTTCTAACCCAGATGAAAGCCCCTACCATTTCCCAGCCTCCCAAACTGTAAGAAATAAATTGTATTACTTTATAAATTACCCAATTTCATTTATTCTGTTATAAACTACAGAAAATAGACTAATAGTTTGGTCAAAATATACTTGGTATAATTTCAGTCATTTTGAATTTGTTAAGACTTGTCTTGTGACCTAACATGTGATCTATCTTTGAGAATGTTCCATGGGAACTTGAGAAGAATGTGTGTTCTTCTCCTGTTGGATGGTTCTTTTTGTATGTTAGATTTATTTGATCTACAGTGTTGTTCAAGTCTTTTGTCTCCTTTTGATCTTCTGCTTGGTTGTTCTTATCATTATTTAAAGTGGTGTATTGAAATCCCCAAATATTCTGTTCCTGCCTATTTCTCTCTTCAGTACTATCAATGTTTGCTTTATACATTTGGGAGCTCTAATGATGGAGACATATATACTTATAATTATTCTATTTTCCTGGAAAATTGACCCTTTTGTCATTATAATGTCTTCTTAGTCTTTTACGACAGTTTTTGAATTAATATCTGTTTTGTTTGATGTAAGTATTGCTGCTGCTGCCCACCCTGGGTTACCATATTTGTGGAATATCTTTTTCCATCCTTTAACTTTCAGCATATGAGTGTCTTTAAATTTGAAGTGAGTCTCTTGTAGACAGCATATAGTTGTAGGTTTTAAAAAATTGTTTTTATCCTCTTACCACTCCAATTCTTTTGATTGAGGGGTTAATTCATTTGCATTACTAACAGAGAAGGACTTACTACTGCCATTTTGATAATTTTTTCTTCTTGTCTTATGTTTTCTTGTTCGTCTTTTGTTCTCTTGCTGTCTTTCTCTATATTCTGTTGATCTTTATAGTAGCATTTTGATTCCATTCTCAGTTTCTTTTGTGTATATTCTATAAGTGTTTTCTTTGTAGTTACCATGGAGCTTATATAAAACATCTTATATTTATTACAATCTATTTCCAGGTAATAACAGCTCAACTTCAATAGCAAAAAAAGGAAAAAATCTCCACTCTTCCACTCTTGCTTCTCTCCCCTCACACACGCACTTTATGTTGTTGCTGTCACAAGTTACATATTTTTATATTGTGTATCCATTAACATATTTTTATAGTCATCATTGTTTTACACTCTTGTCTTTTAAATTCTATACTAGAGAAAAGGTGATTTATGCAGCACTATTAAGTATTGCAGTATTCCATATTTATTTTTATATTTACTTTAGCAATCAGCAATATTTATACTTTTGTAAGANTATGTTGTTGCTGTCACAAGTTACATATTTTTATATTGTGTATCCATTAACATATTTTTATAGTCATCATTGTTTTACACTCTTGTCTTTTAAATTCTATACTAGAGAAAAGGTGATTTATGCAGCACTATTAAGTATTGCAGTATTCCATATTTATTTTTATATTTACTTTAGCAATCAGCAATATTTATACTTTTGTAAGACTTCATGTCGTTATCTTGCATCCTTTTGTTTCAACTTGAAGAACTCCCTTTACTATTTCACATAAGGCAGGTCTAATGGTGATGAACTCCCTCAGCTTTTGTTTACCTAGGAAATTTATTTCTCCTTTATTTTTAAAATATAGGTTTACCAAGTAAAGTATTCTTGCTGGCAGTTTTTTTCTTTTATTACTTTGATTATATTACTCTACTACTTTGTAGCCTGCAAGGTTTCTGCTGAAAAATCTGCTGACAGTCTTGGGGAGGATCTTTTGTATGTGATGAGTTGCTTTTCTCTTGGTGCTTTCAAAATTTTATCTTTGTCTTTGACTTTTTGCACTCTAATTATAACATGGCTTGGTATATTCTTCTTTGGGTATTCTTCTTTAGATTCATCCTATTTGAATTCTATTGGGCTTCTTGAATCTGTATGTCCACTTAATTCTCCTGATTTTGGAAGTTTTCAGCCATTATTTCTTCAAATATGCTTTCTGTCCTTTTCTCTCTTCTCCATCTTGGACTCTCAAACCTGTGTATTGGTCCACTTGCTGGTGTCTCATGACTTCTTTTGGCTTCTTTCACCCTTTTCATTGTTTTTTCTTCTTACTCCTCTGCCTGGATAGTTTCAAAGGACTTGTCTTCTAGTTCACTTATTCTGTCTTTTGTTGAACCCCTCTAGTGAATTATTTAATTCAGTTATTGTATTCTTCAGCTCCAAAATTTCTGTTTAGTTCCTTTTAATATTTTATATTGCTTCATCGTGGTTCTCATTTTGTTCATTGCAATGTTTCTCTGAGTTTGTTAAGCATCTTATGACAACTATTATTCTTTGTCAGGTAATTTATATATTCTGTTTCTCTGAGTTTGGTTTCCAGAGGTCTATACTGTTCTCTTTCTTGGGGCATATTTCCATGTTTATTTGTGCACCTTGTTACTATGTGTTGGGATCTGAAAATTTCGAAGAACAGCTACCTCTTCTATTCTTTATGTACTGTCCCTTGTATAGGGAAAGACCTTCACCCATCAGTCTAGCTATAGATTCCAGGGTCCTTTTTATTTGTGCACCTTGTTACTATGTGTTGGGATCTGAAAATTTCGAAGAACAGCTACCTCTCCTATTCTTTATGTACTGTCCCTTGTATAGGGAAAGACCTTCACCCATCAGTCTAGCTATAGATTCCAGGGTCCTCTCAAACATTTTTTGTGGATGTGTCTTCTCTGGGCTTGACTTCTGTATGTAAATTCCCAATTAGAGAGGTTTTGTTGGTGTCTTTTTTCTGAAACTCATAATCTCCTGTTTCCTGTTATGTCTGTGTGCTGTACCATAGGTTCTTTGTAGCTGCCATAAGCCTCCCAGTTTTATTTGTTCTCAACTATGCCCGAGTATGCTGGGTCTCATAAGACACTCCAAGTTGGTCAGGACAGAAACCACTTTCTCACAAAGCCTCCCGTGAAGCCCAGATGTTGAATGCCCACTCCACACTTCCTTTTCCCTGCTAAAGGAGAAGCTGCCACACTATTTTAGCCTCTGTCTGCTGTACCACAGTTCTCTGGAGGAGTAGCAAACCACCCAGATCTTTTTGATTCTCAGTGGTCCCCACATATGCAGAGTATGCCAAGTACCATGAGTGCTCTGAGACAGGCAAGACAGCACCAGTCCCTCAGTAGCCCCCTGAGAAGCTACAATGTTGGACGCACACTCCACTCTTCTCTTTGCTCCCCAAGAAAGAAGCTGCCGAGCTGTATCAGCCTCTGTCTGCTGTACCTTGGGTGTTCTGGAGCAGCAGTAAGCCACCCAGTTTTTTTTTCTTCTCAGAATATGGGAGGTCCCATTAGTGCTCTGAGTTAGGTGAAACAGGAACTAGTCCCTTGAGCAACTCCACCAAATGCCAGAATATTGGATGCATACTCCAGTTCTTTCCATCCAGAGGATGAAGCTAGGAGTTGGGAGTTTTCTTCCACTTGCTCTGTGCTGAGATGGGGGAAAGGGAGATGATAAATAAGGATTTGGTTGTTCAAAGTGTCGTTTTTTGTTCTCATGGCTCCTACCATGGCACCCTTTCCTGTCGGTGCTTAGATTCAAGCATGACAGACACCAGTCCCTTGCCTAGCCCCTTGAAAAGTCTGAATATTAGACGTGTATTACAGACTTGTCTTTTCTGCTTCAGGTAAAATCCAGGAATAGGAAGTCTCCTCTCAATTATGCCACACTGTGCCTGTGGAGGGTAAAACACCAAGCACATAACAAGAGTCCATCGTATTATGTCGATCATGAATGTATAAGCCAGGATGTAACTTCTGGGAGTGAGATGTTTAAGAAAAACTCTTTGGCAAGCTTTTAATTTTGGGGGGCAGCGAGATGGGTTTTTCTTCACCCCTTATACCTGATGGACATGGGGAATGGATTTTGGTACCTATTATTTAGTATTGCTAATCTAGTACAAAACTCAGAAAGCTATAGCTATCTTTTAACATAGACTAAAGATTTCAAATATTGCCATATAAAAATAATGAAAGAAAAACATAAGAACTAATGTTGACTGGTTTCATAAAAGCATAAGTGACACCAGCTTTTTCTCTGTAACTCATTTATGGTTGATCTTAACCTCAGAGTATGGCTGGTCACTTTGCTGCTTCTGTGTCTCTGGTCCAGTTCCTCTTCCCTCGAATTTGTTCATATAAGCTGCTACATTCTTTAAATGTCTTATTATACTAACAGTTATATTCTGAAATGATCTTAACCTCAGAGTATGGCTGGTCACTTTGCTGCTTCTGTGTCTCTGGTCCAGTTCCTCATCCCTCGAATTTGTTCATATAAGCTGCTACATTCTTTAAATGTCTTATTATACTAACAGTTATATTCTGAAATCATTAAAGATTTTATTACCTAATGAATTCTTCTGGATACTAAGCAACTAAGCTCCTTATAATACCTTTACCTGAAGCAGTTATACTCACTCACTGCATGATGCAACATTTTCTTGTTTTTTTAACAAAGCCAGATTCTTATTTCTTGACAAAGTCAAAACAAATGTAAACATGCATTTAAAAATATTGGTAAGTACCTACTTCACACATAATCCCGAATGAGATATTATTATGGATCAAATATTTGACTTGATTTTTGCTAAAAACATCAAATACTGTAAACACATATGATGGCCTCTTTTTTTTTCCCCTATATGCAAAATTTGGGTTGCCATACCAAAGATAATCAAATTCTGTTCATGTAGGACTGAAAGATGACACATTAGACACAGAGCTGTTCAAGTTTGGAGGAATTAAATGCACAGTTTATCTCAGTGAAAATTGTGAGGGTAAATTACTCTTCAAAAGTTTGATTGTTTTTAAAGGAAAAGTACAATATGAATGCAAACTTACTACATATGTCACTGGATCAAAATAAAGTATTTTCTGGGGAAAATTAATAACTTGTGCCATGTTAATATATTATATTAATAACTTTCTCCATCCTATATTAATTTCCTGATAATAGTCTGTATATCTATTTTATTACCCAATACTTATCTTACCATTATGTAATATGAGTATAATAATATTACAGAAAGTTTATAGTCTCATTTGAAAAATATGCTTTTACCATCAATTGAACTGGACTACATACAGGCAGAATTCTATCTGCTCTTGTAGATTAGCAATTGTAAGGTTATATTAGAATAATAAAATGTAAAAATAATTCTAATTGTATCTACTGCTTTTCAAATATTTCTTTTTCACCAATTTGTTTTAACTAATCTGCTACTGAGATTAACTTCTACCTCTGTTCATCACAAGGAGCTGAGTATTAATTATTTAAATAAATGAAAGGAATGAAATTAATTTTGACAAAAGGCCTAAATAATCCATAAACCAGATGTTTTGGGGTGTGAAATTGTAAGTTTGATTAATATTTTATTATAAATGATACCTTATCTGTGTGGTTTAATTTTTTCTGTTTCATTTTAGTATTCTTAATTTATTGTTTTAGTCTGTTTTGTGTAGCTGTAACAGAATACCTGAGACTGGGTAACTTATAAGGAAAAGAGATTTATTAGGCTTACGATTCTGGGACAGCTGTATCTGGCATGGGCCTCAGGCTGCTTCTACTCATGGAGGAAGGTGGCAGGCAGCCGGCAGGTACAAGCAGATCACGTGGTGAGAGGGAGCAAGAGAGAGAGAGAGGAGGTGCCAGGATCCTATAAATGACAAACTCTTGCAGGAACTAATAGAGCGAGAACTAACTCATTACTCCCCTCTCCCCCAGGGAGAGCATTAATCCATTCATGAGGGATTCGCCCCCATGACTCAATCAGTTTCCAATACTGCCACATTGGAGATCAAATTTCCACATGAGTTTTGGAGGGGACAACACATCCAAACTCCATCAATTATTATCAAAATTGATTTTTATGTTTGAAAGAATAAAATATTGGCTGGCGCCACCATCTTCGGCTGAAGGAGAGCAAGATGGCGACGGTTCTGGAGCGGGCGTGCCAGAAGACAGAGTGAGCCTGAGAAGTGTGCACTGTGCTGCCAGAGTACTATTTTCATTTCCAAGAGCAACAAAAAAACGAATAAATCACTGATCAACTAATCTACAACGAAAAATAGCAAGTACAGTCTCGAGGTTTTAGGGCCGATACAAAAGGAGATTCCTGAGAGTGCCCCAACTGCGCAGCCTGAGGCAACAAAGGCCAGGAAAGATGGCAGCGGCGAAGCAGAGATGGAGAGGAAGGCGCTGGAGCAGCCCAGCTCTGGGAACTCTTTGAGTGACCCCCAGCCCAGCCCCACTTGTGGGGCAAACGCCCACCCGGCTCCTGCCTACCACACCAGGCTAGGCACAGGCACCAACACTGCCTCCGTTTTCTCCGGTGGGGGCGGAGCCGGCTGGCTCAGATCGGGCAGACCAGCCATCTTCGCTTGGTGCAGCTCCTCAGTGAGCCGTGCCACTTGTGTGCCTCAGCGCGGGGCCCCCCAGGGCCTGTGGACCGGCCACCATTCCCACTCCACCCATGGATCTCTGGCGGGGCTGGTGGCGTGGGCAGCCCCCGGCCACCATTGGGAGGGCAGGGAAGAGGATCCCGGCCAGACTGTCACTCCACCACACCTGGGGCTTCGGCCCCAGGTAAACTTCCTGCTTCCAGGAGGCAGATACAATCTCTGTGGCCTTCAGTTTGGAAGAACCCCAGACTGATTTCTGGTTGGGAGAGGGGTGACCGGGGTGCCCCCGAGCCTGCTTGAACCCGCCGGAGAGCTGATGGCCTGAGGGCGCCGAGCCGGCTCATGCTGGGGGGATTCAAAGAGGAACTGNGAGGCAGATACCATCTCTGTGGCCTTCAGTTTGGAAGAACCCCAGACTGATTTCTGGTTGGAAGAGGGGTGACCGGGGTGCCCCCGAGCCTGCTTGAACTCGCCAGAGAGCTGATGGCCTGAGGGCGCCGAGCTGGCTCATGCTGGGGGGATTCAAAGAGGAACTGTGTGCTGTGGGATCCTCCCCTGGGGTGCTCACACACTGG
>NW_007728847.1:45587-45936 GCF_000696425.1 Galeopterus variegatus | reverse complement strand
TGGGCCAGGCAGGGCTGAGAGACGAGGATTGCAGAAGACATGCCCCAGCCCTGTACTGAGCGCACAGAGAGGGGAGGGGTCAGGCAAAGGAGGAGGAGTCTCACAAAAAAAGACGCACCCTCCGGGTGGCCCCACCGAGTGCACACAGAGAGGGAAAATGCCCAGATAGCGAGGCAGAGACTTACAGATCTCACACACCCTGTTGGGCCGGCAGGACAGGATCCAGCTGCCAGGGCCAGAACCCAAGGATCAGGGAGAACTCCCAGAGCTGACCAGAAAGAAAACTTTTCAGTAAGGCCCAAGTCCCGAGGCAAACACACATATAGAACACTAAGGGCCATCTGAGCAG
>NW_007728847.1:42136-43293 GCF_000696425.1 Galeopterus variegatus | reverse complement strand
AACGAGTCAGGCAGAGAAAAAGAAATACCACATGTTCTCACTCATTGGTGGGAGCTAAACATAAACAAATTCACTTACATACACACACACAAAAAAACCAGGGGTGGGGAGAGAAGATATAACAACTATACTTTTTTGAAGTTGTTACAACAAGCAAATGGAAAGGACATTCTTGGGGGGGAGGGGAGAGAGGGAGGAGGGAGGGAGGTGTCGGTGATGGGCCATAATAATCAAATACATTGTATATTGACAAAATAAAAATTTAATGGAAAAAAAAGAAAGAATAAAATATTTAAATCTCTATAAACATGTGCCTATTATGAAGACTTTACAAATATTAGCAGTTAATTTGCTATATAAATCATTACTTTTACTCATATACAAATATAATAATCTTTAAGTTTTGGACCAAGTGTTTCAAAAGCAATTCAGTAATAACTATAGAATAAACTTCAGTTTAAGTGTCTGAAAAGGCTCACGTTTAATTCATGTATTTGTTGTTTTCTATACTAATAAAATGTTTTGAATTCCACATTTATAGGAAACTTAGAGCTATTCAAATTTTAAGGATCAAGTTTAATAGCATTTTTGTAAACATGAAAAAATTATACATAGGCTTGGTCCTTGATTTACTAAGATTTCATTTAAAAGAGCTTATGTTCATTCCTCTAAGAATCCTTATGATTTAACAGATTTCTTACTTAGATCAAGAGTCCTCTGTCTACATTCATGTAATTTACACAAGTTGTTGGCTTTAAGCAGTAGGAAATGTTCATAGAAAACCAGTAACAATAAGTAAAGTTTTAATGCCATTTTCATTTGAAGTTGATTGGATGATGTTGAATAGCTCTCAGTTTTATAAACATGTGCTTTTTATTTTTTTCAAAAGCGATTTTAAAAAATAAATTTGCTCTCAGTGAAATGATTTATAAAAAGTATTATACTATTTTATGTATTTAAAGACTCCCTAAATTCATCCTTAATGTATCAGCAGAATAAATACAACTGTATATTATTACTTCAACTGACTTAAGAAATAGAATAATTATTCCTTGCATATTTAAGATATGCTGCAAACTTTAGATATAATGTTTTAAATAATCAATATTGTTATTGTCAATATCATCTTCATTATTATCATTTTTTCTCTCACCTCT
>NW_007728847.1:39897-40708 GCF_000696425.1 Galeopterus variegatus | reverse complement strand
GGAAGTTATGGTTTTAGAAAGATTTGTAGTTGTTGTTCTTTGTTAGTTAAGTAGTTAGTTCTGCTTTTAAAGTGTGAATTGAGCATTTTTATGTAGTAAGGATAAAGTAGGGTTAGAGAAGGAGAGTTTGAATACAGCAGAGGAAAAATTAATAAGGAAAGATCCTGTAGTAAACAGGAAAAATTAAAGCTCAAAGCAGAGGAACAGGTCTCAGTCTGAAATACCTGTCTCCCAAGACTTAATGTGGGGGTAACAAGAATGAATGAGTAAACTGATAAGATAATTGGAGGAGGGAATGGTCAGCTATAGGAGGGCAAAAAGTTGATGGAGTTTACATCTAATCGTCTTTATTTTCTTGGTGAAAGCAGAGGTGAGATCAGCTCTTGAGATGTCATTACTTTTTCCCCCATTCTTTTGATGAGGGGGAAGTACAGGCTTGAGGGAAATGAACAAGTTTTGAAACAACAGCAGTGGGGAACGATGCGAAACAGAATAGGATGGGGAGATGTGCAAGGATTAGAAACTTCAGTAAAGACATTCCACATTAGACTCCAATCTTCCATTACTATTGCTTTTAATTTTAGATTGAATTTAAGCAGGAAGACTATCCTTTACCTGCCATATGAGTGTGTCAGATGTTATTTGAGAATTCAGGTTGGCATACCTACAGGTCTAAATGATGAATCTTATTTCCAAGTTGTATGAGAGGAGGAAAAATTATCAAATAAGGGAGATCCAGGAAAGTCCGTTAAGTATATTTTGGGAGCTTCAAAGAAGCTACATCTACCTGTGAAGTCTGCTACATGTTCTG
>NW_007728847.1:37177-38635 GCF_000696425.1 Galeopterus variegatus | reverse complement strand
AAGTATATTTTGGGAGCTTCAAAGAAGCTACATCTACCTGTGAAGTCTGCTACATGTTCTGGAATCAGACATTTGCTTTGTCTTTATTTTTTAAAAAATATATATGTCTTTATCATAGATAAATTCATGTAGTCATGAAGAGGAAGTTTTGTTCTATGGATTCTTAAGAGTCTATGTCATTCAGTTTGTAAGGAATTTGATAATCTTTTATAGGAACACATTTTGAAGAACCATTATTATGGTGATTTGATTCTGAATTTGGATGGAAAAAAGATGAAATAACTAGTCCCATCTAGAAAATCCCCAGTATGTAACACATATAGAATTATCAAATACTTCTGTCTTTTATTCCTGGGCAATCTCATTCACAACAATGGTTTTAGTTATAAGTTAATATTTCTCACAATTTTTTTTTAACTATTTCTTCAGCTCAGGCCTCTTCCATGAGGTTCAGACTTGCTTTTCTCACTCTCAACATATCCTAAACTCATCTTCCCCAAAACGAAACCGTACTGCTATGTTCTACAAATAAATATAAATTGATTATAAGATCAATTTTGGACTGAGTTTCTCACTTAAAATGTCCCATGTTGGCTATTTCCAAATTTCAAACTTAATGCTTTTTTTGTAAAATGATTCAGAATTTATCTTAGTTACTATTTAGTTTTCCATTACAAAAGACATAATCATGCCTTATTGATTCTAAACACACAAGTGATTTTGGCTTACCATATGAAATGATTCTTCATTAGAATTTGCCCTAGTGATTGTGAAGTTTGTTTAATATCAAGAACATAGAAAACAACATTATTAACTTTGTGCTGCTTTTTCATAGTTCACATGATGATCTAAAAGACAAATTAGGTAAACCCTATGCCTCCAGTTATATTTAATCATGTACACACCCAGCTTTTCTTCTGTTCTTTATGCAGATTTGCATCTTTTGCCTCCACCAGAGAGAGTGGTCAATAACAATGAATAAGAATGCATGTAACTCACTCAGGAGAGGCATATTACATGGACTCGAGAAATTAAATACATGAAATTCCCCTCTAAAATGCCACAGGAGTCATTGATAAATAGGATTGTTAGGGCGCACTACATGTCACACTAGCTTTGGACAGCATAATGGTTTTGCCCCTAAGTGAATAAGTAAATCTTTGTCATTACACACTGCTATTTTTTTAGACTTTTTCTCCAATTGTGGGCAGCCATGTACGGTATGATATATTCCCCTACAGCCTTCACAGAAGAAAGAAAATATGTACTTTCACACTGATAATATTTCAAAAATAGAAATTGTCACAAATTTTAATTGAAGCAAAGTTCATCAGAGCCACCATTAATAGAGAGTAAAAATTGTAATACACCTACAATTGTTGGGGGGGGGGTAAAATAAGAAAACCAAGATCAATAATGCTCAGAGAAGATTCACTTTGAAAATAAATGTTTACTTTA
>NW_007728847.1:34135-35704 GCF_000696425.1 Galeopterus variegatus | reverse complement strand
AATCTTTGATTGATTATATAAACCATACCCATTTCAAACAACTTTAGACAATCACAGTGATCAAAAATTTTACTATTTGCAATGACAAAGTGTAAATTTGCAATCTAATTGTTCAGTGCACATGTTTTTGTGAAACACAAAATAAATCAAAGCATAATTAGTTTCTCCTTTTTATTCAGAAACACATTGTTTTGTGTCTTCTTTTTCAGTAGAAATATTTCATCATCTCCTCTTAGCTTAATGAAGTTTGGGCTGAACCACTCAGTTACCAAACACTTATGTATCGACCATTTACTATGTCCCAGAGGCTATAAAAGACACAGGAATAAATGATGCATGATAAATCTCCTCCAAACCAGTACCCACAGATTCAGCATCATAAGATATCCCAACTGGTGGGGGCAATGATAACATTATAGAAGGCAAACTTGGAAGGCGTGCTGGAGTTTTTAAAGATCTAATAGGAATAGTTAATTTGGTTTCAGTTAATATGTATGTACATGTATAAACACACAGATACAGATAGAAATGCAACATATACAGGTAAAGTATATTTCTAATGATATTTTCCTAACCCTTGCAAGTGTGAGTACTCTCAAAGTCAATATAAAATTGTCCCTTGGGGGCCGGCCCGGTGGCGCACTGCTACAGTGCGCTGCTTGGGAGTGCGGTGGCGCTCCNAAGAAAACCAAGATCAATAATGCTCAGAGAAGATTCACTTTGAAAATAAATGTTTACTTTAGATATAGTTTTGTCTGTATTTAGACTTTGAGTTTACCTTTTCATGTAAAACTAGAAGGGATATAACTTCAATACCATGGATGTTGCTGCAGATCGACATCCCTTGCCAATAATTGTGAAGTATACACTATTTCTTAAGTGATACATGGTCTTTTGATAAGTATTCTCTAATAATTGATAAGTAACTTTAATAAACTTTATAATAACAATAATAAAATACTTGGAAATCTGTAGTTTGTATATATGACCAAAATATATTTGGTTTTTGGTCACATCTATTTTCCAATTTGTCATTAGAAAAAGATACTTATGTTTTCTTTGCTTTTTGTTTTGTACTTTTTGCCTGCTTGGAAACTAAGACTCAAGGACCTTGACCTTTATTTAAACATGATCTACTATACATTATATCTAAGAGATAGGTTAAACCATTTGTGATTATATGTGTCCCAAACTGTTAACTACATTTCTTAATATCTTTAAGAAAATGAAATACTTCTAAGTTAGTGTCTTAAAGAGAGGTTCTTACAGGTAACCTCTTCCTGTTAAGGGGTTATGCCAATAAGAAACAATAATTTCAATAATTTTTGAAATTAAATCCTTATATAGATAAGAGGAAGAATTGCCAAGGCTGGCTTTTAAACTCATAAGGCAATTTAAAAATTTCTCATCATATATTTAAGAAAATAACTAGCCTTGCCTCTTCTGTTTTTCTTGCTTCCTTTCTTCCTTTCTTACTCAATGACTTCTGAATCAGTGTTAGGAGGAAAGAGAAATTATAGCATATATTGTGCCAAGAGACTGAAATGCTTCTTTCTATGATATTGATAG
>NW_007728847.1:32278-33284 GCF_000696425.1 Galeopterus variegatus | reverse complement strand
TTCCCAAAGGAAGTTCCCCCATTTTAGAAGTAAGCAAAGGACAAAAAATTAGTTCCAGCCCTGGCACACCACCAGCACCTTGGGGCCAGCCTGGAAACTGGAGGCTTGGAGCCAGGGACCAGATCCCACTCCCACATCCAGGCACACCGCCAATACCTCATGACCCCACCCAGGGGCCCAGAGCATGGATCTGGGGAGCAGACCCTCCTCCTCCCAACCAGGCACACTGCACCAGTGCCTCGGGGTCTGCTCGGGGACCCGAGGCATGGAGAAAGGGTCTGGACCCCCCTCCCACAACCAGGCACACTGCACCAGCACATCGGGGCCTGCCCGATGACCTGAGACATGGATCTGGGACCAGACACACCCCACAACCAGGCACACAGCCAGTGCCAAGGAGCATGCCAAAAACATCACCTCCATGTAGGTGGCCTACCACAGCCACCACAGTAACTATGGATGCCTCAAAAGTGGCTAGATGCCACAACCACTGCACAGATGGTCTGCCAACCACTGGAGTGCATTGACACAAGGATAGTCACCAGCAGAGATAAAGAAAAGAAGAGNAGAAGAAGCATCTGCTCTATGATAATATTGGGGGACCTGATCACACCTCTTAGCATTAGACAGATCACCTGGGCAACAAATCAACAGAGTAACTAAAGAGTAACTATTCTTTCCGAAGGAGAGAAGAAATCTAGGGTAATGAGATGGGGGAGGTGGTGGGGTGGACAAGGGGTATAAAGATTAATTGGGATTTGTAACAATATATATGCTAGTAATATTGATTTGATCAATATATCTCGGTGTTGAATCCCAAAAATATGTATAATCAATTTTGATTCGATGAAACAAAAATTAAAAAATGAATAAATAAAAATAGCATAGTTTTTTCACATAACCTCTGCATATCCTTTTGTATACTTTAAATGATCACTAGATTACTTATAACCTAATATAATGGAAGTGCTATGTAAATAGTTGTTATACTTTTTACAACTATGTA
>NW_007728847.1:29708-31527 GCF_000696425.1 Galeopterus variegatus | reverse complement strand
AAAAAATGAATAAATAAAAATAGCATAGTTTTTTCACATAACCTCTGCATATCCTTTTGTATACTTTAAATGATCACTAGATTACTTATAACCTAATATAATGGAAGTGCTATGTAAATAGTTGTTATACTTTTTACAACTATGTAAATAGTTGTTATTGTTTTTTATTTATATTATTTTTTGTTATAGTTATTTTTTGTTGTTTTCTAATATTTTCAATCTGCAGATATGGAAGGCCTACTATATATTGGGTTTTTTAATCCAATGTTTCTCAATGTGTGCCCTACAAAATATTTGTTGCTGGTACAAAATGATATATGCATGGAAACTGAGAATAAGAAACTTTTACCAAAAGTTGATAGAGTAATTTTATGTGCTGAATCTAATAGTAAAAAAATGAGATTTGCATTTTGTATGTTTTTGTTTTCAATTTCATTTCTAGAATTGATTTGTATTATATTTTACAAGACATATCTACGACAGATTGAAAAAAGTTTTTTCAAAAATGTTGAGAAACACTGATTTATTTAAGTTGTAAATAAGAATCCTATTGAGAAATTAAAGAAAGTTTGCTTTTTATCAGTAGAACTCTACTTTCTGAAATCAGTGAATACTAAAATCCTTTATTTGTTAACTTGTGTCAAAATTTGCACAAAGGATTTTTCTCAATTCTTAAATATTGTTTAGTGGATTAAAATCGTCAATCTTAATCAACCCTAGACAGAAAAAAATAAATAAGGTACCTGACTTATTTCTGTTCTGTTATCCAAAACAAAGCTAATATATCCAAATTATGTTGGATAAAAGTTGCACCTCTTATTTCAATTTGCTTTTATAGGCAGAATGCAAACTTGTAGACACTTGACTATAGTATTTCTTCATAATTCTCTTTTATCTTAATTACCACACAATAATATACAAAAGCTAATGTTAAAAGAACACAGTCGTAATTGTCAGTGAAATATTTTGTAGAGGAATCCGTCATATTCAATACATATTTGAGAGTGAACAAAAATATTTAAGATGAAATGTTGCTACCCAACTGTTACAGCTTTATAAAATGTCTTTGCAAGAACATGGGCATTCTGAAGATCTCATAGACTTGATCTAATAGACTCAAATATTTTTCAGAACATGTTTGTCTCATGTAATTTGTGTTTTCTATGATGCTCAGCCTAGGAGCTTAAAAAATAGACAGATAGGGTAATAGCTGAAGAAGCAGTATTTTTCCAGCTGTTCTCATCGACTCTAATAGAAACTTCAGCTCTTTAAAGTCACACTTCTATTTCTGAGAGTCTTCAGGGACTATCATATACATTCTTAGAAATATATGTAGAATCTTCTATTTTCACTTCATTCTTGCTTTCCCTAATTTCTGCTGTGGCACTTTGAGATGATATTAGATGCTGAGAATTCAGGAACCCTGGAAAATCAGCAATTTCTGTAAAGGTGCGTTTTTGTTCTACTGTTTTTGCTGCCACTGTGACTGATGCCAGTAGAATGTCCTGTCAGTTCTGGCTGAAGTCATTTTGTGGCAAAGCTGAACCTCCCTGAAACTTCTCTGAAAAAACTAGCACACCGTGCCAAAGACAGCAGGGTGTTTTGCAGACATGATTACTGTAGGAGAAAATACCCAAACTCTGAGCTAAAAAGGGAGAATTCCTTTTTCTGTGTGTCACACTATTACAACAAACCCCACCCAGACTCTTATGTTTTTTTCTTTAGTTTTTAATTTTACTCTGCATGTGTATATTTGTGTGCATGTGTATGTGTGTTTGGTTTTGTTTATGTGCCTGTTTATTTTTAATTTGCACCTTTC
>NW_007728847.1:25440-28498 GCF_000696425.1 Galeopterus variegatus | reverse complement strand
GCTAATATATAACATAGTCTTTTACATACTCAGTTGGTCTCTTTTTAGGGCACATTCATTGGTCAAATTCTATCACGTGCACTGAACATATTCAAGACTATTCTGTGCTCTTTAGCACCTCTAGCAGAAGGTCACTCAAAGGATAAACTCCACTTTATGGAGCATGCTCAGCTATTAGGGTTACATAACCACTTTCTACTGAGCATGCCCAGCCACTGGATTCACATAAGTCTGCCCCCGAAGTCTCAATTTTCCTATGTTGGTGCCAGAAATAGGTCCAATAAGCAATGATAACTCTCCTCTAGGGGAGGGCCTCAAAGGGGGTCTTGAGACCTTGGGAAGTGGCATTCTTTGAAATTACCTTTGCTGTTTTTCTAATTTTTGTAGATTTTCAACATTCCAGGAAAGTATATTTTCTTGCTGTCCTGGTAATATTCATGGCCTTGTGATTCTTCATTATAGTAAACTACTTTGAAATATGTGATTAGAAATGCATTTTAAATCTTGAGACGTTGCAAATACATGAGGACATTTTTCTTTGAGTTAAGAAAAGAAAATATTTGGTTTTGCACACACAGAATAGTAAGTTGAATGGATATGATTATTCTTCAATTAAATTTCATTGTGTACTATTTTAGCACCTATTCTTAAGTACGTTCTGAGTTAATGGATTAGTGGAAAGTGTAAAAAGCTATTAAGTGGATTTAAACAATCTTGTTTAAAGAAAGAAGCCATGTTTTGCATGCCATTAGCTGAAATATATTAGTAAAAGATATGGTTTATTAGGCAATAAGGTTGAAAATTGGAGACATTCACTTGAACAGGAAAGGTCCAGGGTTGGCATGAAGCCTCTGGACAAAGTACGGTTTTAAATTAAATTTAAAATATTTATTACCCTGTCAATTTCAAAAACAAAATTATGAATTAGAGAAGATTATTTTCTCTTAGTACTATTGCTAGAGGAATAGTGTTAAAATAAATGCTGTTAGTAACCACCCATATGAAACTGCAGGATCATAGAGGGCTGCCAGATAAAATAGAGGATGCCCCAAATTAAATTTGAATTTTAGATAAACAACAAATAATTTTTTAGTGTAAATATGCCCAAAGATTGCCAGGGACATATTTATATTAAAAAAATTCATTGTTTGTCTGAAATTCAAATTTAACTTGCTGTCTTCTATTTTTATTTGCTAGAACCATAACCCTAAACTAGGAACCAAGGAAGATGATCACAGGAATGATGACTAATAAGCCTGGTTAATTAGCTTAGTTAACTCAACAACTTTCTTCATTATGAAAACAGAAATAATTTCCAAGATATTATAATAGATCATGCTTATGCAGGAAAGAAAATTCATGTTTAAATGTCTTTGTGCTCTAGTTATTCATAGATTAGTAAAGACAGTATGTCTATTTGAAAAAGATTCTTTTTCTAGTTTAACTGATGAAATGAAATGTTTTTTTAGGGATGTAGTATATATAGTTTGAGCTGCCTTTCCTGCTCACAGCCCCCTTTTTCACCCTGAAGATGGGATAAGCTTAGGCAGTAATGTTATATCATTTATAACTCTCCCTCTTCCCACCTCCAAATGCAACATTATCATTTAGCCCCTGGTTGTAGACCAGAGTTCACATCTGATTTCAGTGGGGCATATTGCCCTATCAATTTTCTATTTGTCTGGCTGGAACTCAGATCCTTCTACCCCTTCCTGTGCAGGCCGTGAGCCAGGTAACTGAAAGAAGATTCTCACAGCTTTGTGCAAGGTAGACATACTTTATTCTTCAGATGTGAGCTTCACAGACATGCTTTATCCTCAGATATGAGCTCTGCCCACTCTGTGCTCTGCCAACATTCCGGGCTCTGCTGACCAGCAGTTCAGAGTAGTTACCTTTATACTTTTAGTACACAATAGTGGCCAAAAGCCAAGCATTACATAATTACAATAATTATGCTGAATCAGTAAATGGACACACATGTGCAGTTACACTATTATAACTGTTTCTAGTGAATGTGCTGAATCTTGCCTATTTGAAATAGCGTCTGAGCTACACCAGTTTTAGGGGTGGTTGTCCACATGCATAGCCAACCTAGAATGGTGTATGTTGTCCTTACTAGGACCTTGGCATTCCTGTAATAGCTTCAGTGGCCATCAGGGCAGAATACACAACTGCTATTTCTTTATCAGAGAGTAACACACTTTAGTGCCCTTCCAGAGCTGAGACCAGAATCCCATAGGCATTTGGAATAGGTCTTGTCTGCCACAAACCTGACCCTTCTTGGGTTATATGTACATCTAATTCAAAAGGCTTAATGGGTTCAGCCACTTGTAAAGCCTGAACTTGTTGTATTGCCCTCTTAGTAGCATGGTAAGTTTGTTCTACCCCTTCAGTCCAATCCCAAGGAGCTTCTTTCTTTATTAATGCATACACTGTGCATGCATGCATTACATGCATAAATGTACACTTGGTCCATATGGGGTACAACAACTCTCCAATACCCCAAAAGTTCCAAATAAGCTTGTAGCTGAGCTACTGTGGGCCAGGGGTATACCTGTATCTTATCTATAATGGCTTCTAGGATGACTTGTATCTTACCCTACCAAACGATTCCCAAGAATTTAACAGATAGCGCAGGTTCTTGCACTTTGGTTGTGTTCACGGCCCACCCACATTGTTCCAAATTGCCTAGCAGTGCCAGAACTGCTTGAGTTAAACCTTCACGAGAATAAGAGGTTGGTAAGACATCATCAATATAATGAAAAATTGTAACTGTGCTGGGCCTAGTCCACTTGACTATGTCCCCAGCCACCAAACCATGACAGATAGTTGGGCTATGCAGATAACCTTGGAGAAATACTTGAAAAGTGTATTGTCTTCCTTCCCAGGCAAAAGCAAACTGTTCTTGTCTATTAGCTGAGACTGTGATAGAGAGAGAGAGAAGAAAAAAAAAAAGCACTTGCAAGGTCCAGTACACAATGACAAGTTTCCAGCTGGGTTGTTAACTGATCCATCAGGTCATGAACTGAAAGCACAGCCACATGCAAAGAAGGCACTA
>NW_007728847.1:24876-25117 GCF_000696425.1 Galeopterus variegatus | reverse complement strand
CCTCGGTGTTGCTCCCGCGCCTCGCTCAGCCAGTGAGCGGGAACCGGTCTGTATGTGGGATCCGAACCCTCGGGCAGGAGCGCCGCCGCGCTTCCCAAGCAGCGCACTTATCCAGTGCGCCACCGGGCCGGCCCGTCAAAATCTTTTTGACCACTTCTCTTTTCTGGATAATTTCAGCTCTATTATTATTATTATTATTATTATTTTCTTTAGAATTACTTGGTTTTCTGAGAATTAAATC
>NW_007728847.1:23298-24752 GCF_000696425.1 Galeopterus variegatus | reverse complement strand
AGCAAACTGTTCTTGTCTATTAGCTGAGACTGTGATAGAGAGAGAGAGAAGAAAAAAAAAAGCACTTGCAAGGTCCAGTACACAATGACAAATTTCCAGCTTGGTTGTTAACTGATCCATCAGGTCATGAACTGAAAGCACAGCCACATGCAAAGAAGGCACTAATTTATTCAGTTCTTGATAGTCCACAGTTATTCTCCAAGTAACATCAGATGTTTTTCATTGGCCACACTGGGATGTTAAAGGAGCTATGTGCAGGATGAATGATGCTAACCTTTTCTAACTCCAAGATAGTGGCACTTATCTCTGTATGGCCTACCAGCAAATGATACTGTTTCACATATCCCTGCAACACAGCCTTTACTGTCTGGATCTGCAGCTGGAATTCTCCAACTGTTGTTTTCAGATGCAATCCATAAAGTACATCTACATTCAAGATGTGTTCAGCTACTGGGGACACATACATGGCATATACACAGGGGAGCAATTGTCTAATGCCCAGTGGCAAAGACAGCTTTGACTTTAATAGTCTGTCCTCCATAGCCATCGACATTCACTGTGGCCCCTGGAAACTTATCAGGGTTGCCATGCATCACATTATGTTCTGTGCCAGCATTCACCAATGCTAACACACACTGCATATTTGCCATCCACCCTTAGGTCCCACAATAGTAGGAGCCAAGCAGCTAAGGGTTCATTTTCTGATGCACAACAGGTCATGCAAGGAGATGCACAGGTTCTCCCAACTCACCCTCAGAGTTGTCATCATCCTCAGTTTCAGGAACAGGGATAACTTGTTGCTGTACTTCAGTCTCCAGCAGATATGCCTTTTGTATTGGCTCTCAAAGCTGTGCCGTATCATGGAGTGCCTGATCCATGCTGGCTCACAACACAGTGAGCAGTAGCCATCCCATTCTGCCAGCTGCTCTCTGGGACTCATCTTTCACTGTGGAGCCCAATACCCTGAGAGCTTTCTCTATGCTCTTGGGTATCCATCCACTTGGTTCCATGTTGCCAGTGGAGCACAAGTCTACAGGAACGCTTGTACCAGGTGGTACGTGCTTGAGGGCAGCCACATCTCCTTCCCCCGCCCTAGGGGCTCTTGGCTCCCTTATCTGCTCATCTTTCCGAAACTACACCAATTGTTGGGCTGAGATCTCAGATCCTTCTACCCCTTCCTGTGCAGCCATGAGCCAGGTAAGTGAAAGAAGATTCTCACAGCTTTATGTAAGGTAGTCATAGTTTATTCTTCAGATGTGAGCTTCACAGACATGCTTTATCCTCAGACATGAGCTCTTCCACCCACTCTGTTGACCCTCCATGCTCCGCCCACTCCATGCTCTGTCAAGCTTCTAGACACTGCTGACCAGCAGTTCAGAGGAGTCTCCTTTACACTTTTAGTACACAATAGCAGCCACAAGCCAAGCATTACATAATTACAACAATCATGCTGA
>NW_007728847.1:21101-22222 GCF_000696425.1 Galeopterus variegatus | reverse complement strand
TATAACTTGTTTCTAGTGAATGTGCTGAATCTTGCCCATTTGTAACAGATGTAAGGTGAGAAATCCTGCCTAAACTTTTTTCTACTTTTCTTATACTAGTAGATCAGTGTGAACAAGAGGCTCTTTTCTTTGGATATCAGCTCTTATGTTGAGTGTTGGCAAGAGCCATATATATATATATATTTATGTCAAAACCACATATAAGCCAAAACCGTGGAGAAGCAGAAACAACTACCTTATCAGAGATACTTTGACTGTCTTCTGGTTTTTGTGACTGTGTTAAATGTAATTCTGTTAAATACAGTCTAATCATTGAAATTCTATTAGATAGGTAATGAAAATACTATATGTAAAAATCCAGGTGCCGTGCATGATTTATTAAAGCCTATAATTGTAGTTGAACATACTTGTATTTATAATAACTAAAACTTCCAACTTCTATGTTTGCATATCTAAAATTTATATGTAGATATGCATTTATATGTAGATATGCATTTATATGTATATAAAAATACATGTAGACGTTGTTTATTATATATAAATATATGTAGACTCTAATAATAATCTTGTATTTTAAAAGTAAATGATATTTGTTATGTTTATGAACATAGGATGATTTCTTTTTCACTAATCTGAAAAAAAAATACTGCCCTTATATTATTGGATCCTAAATTGGCTAGATTATGGAGCTGATGAAATGGAATTGTAGGTAATATACACAAGTGTTGCCTTTTAAATGATCAAATTTAAGGGAGAAAATATTCCTCTATTAGCACAGTTTACTGCTGGTGCAAAATAACTCAAAGGACACATTCTACTGCTATTAGACCAGTCATTATGTACTAACAAAAGGTAGAGTAGTCTTATTATCTATATGCACTGATACGTAATGCTTACCAAGCATGTCAATAAATAGCAATTTGAACAAAATAGAGCATGACACATGATTCTTAGCAATACAATCTCATTGAGTCACACAGTGCTCCACTAATACACAAAAATAATCTACTTGTTTCTTCAGTGTGTGTTAACAGTTCTTTGATTATTCATGTGTCCAGAAAAATTAATGCTTGAAGCCCCAAACCTGATGAATATAATAAGCACCGTTCCCCACGGATCTG
>NW_007728847.1:18442-19724 GCF_000696425.1 Galeopterus variegatus | reverse complement strand
TTTGTTTTAGCATACCACAGAAAATCTGAACACTGAATTCACACTGTTAACAATGTGCAGACTTTTGTAGCATTAAAATATTCTTGTTTTATATTGATTTACTCATCGCCTCTTGTAATATTAACAATATTCTTGCACTTGATATTTTTATCTACGAACCTCATCAATTAAAAGACAATGAACACACAAGTCTTAAGTGTTACAATAATAATTATTGTGCAACAATTATTATTGCTGTTTTATTAACTCTAAATATAAGCCATTAAGTGTGCTCAGAAACTCTCTGAAGAATACATAGAAAATGGCAGAATTGGGAATTGAAGTCCATAAATTTTAAAAAAAGCCATAAAACCATATTATCAATATACTAGAAAAAAAAAGAAGGAAATTTCAAAATTAGTTGAAGAAATTAGTTGAGATACCAACACCGTCCAACTGAATATGTGGCATATTGTCTACTCTATCCAATATGAGATCCACAAGCCCTCATACCTATGGAACACTTGAAATGCTCATATTGTGACAGAGGGACTGCATTTTGTATCTTATTGTATTTTATTTAAATTCAAGTAACTACATGTGGCTATTGGACAGCACAGCTCTAGACAGGCAGCAAGGAAGACCTGTTACCAACTGGGAGGCTGAGAGAGCCATGGTGGCAGGACTCAGTGAGAGAGGGTCCTTTTTCTTCATTTCTGTGGGAAGGAAGTGACCTTCTGAATCTAAGAAGGAAAAGGAAATAAACAGTTTGGGTAAATGAAAACCAAAGTATAAAAACTTTGCAGAGGTCTCAAACTGATTGCCTTTAGGTCATACTGGGTACCTTAAGAAATGAAAAAATCATATAAAAACCTCAACTTCCAGCTTGTATGAAAAAAATAGGAAGTTATGGAGCAAATTAACCCCTCTGAGGCATATTTTCTTCCTCTGTAAATGCAAAAGTTGGGTGAAAAGACATCATTCCATTCTGAAAGTCTGCTTTATGACTATGCATTATTCTGCCACCCATGTTTTTATTTTTATTGAATCTGTTTAGTACAGTTGTTTACAGCAATTGTCTAATATCGCCAAGGCCACACTTTCTGTCTTCAGAAAGTTCAGTTAGTTTCACACTGTTGCCTAGCCAGACATCTCATATATGTTTTCCTTTGCCTATATGAAAATCAGAAGTGAAAGTGTATTTCTACTGGAAAAGTATATTTCTTCTAGGAAAAGTGAAGTTGCAGATTTCTGTCACTGGGGCTCATTGTTGTAATCTTCACATATAGACAGTGTACAATAT
>NW_007728847.1:15397-16982 GCF_000696425.1 Galeopterus variegatus | reverse complement strand
TATTATTATTATTATTATTATTATTTTCTTTAGAATTACTTGGTTTTCTGAGAATTAAATCTTCCTTTGGAGTCACATAAATTCTGTAAGGATTTAAAATACCACAGATTGTTTATAACATTATTTTTAAATTATTACATTGCAACATAGATACATTTTGATAATGTACAGTATCAAGTAAATGAAATGAATCATTAAAACATGCAAATCTATGCTGTAATTTATTTTGTACTATAAATTCATTGTTGTGTCACATAGATCTCTTTTTTCTAATATTATCTAATGTTGATAAATGTTGCATTCTAAGTAATACTGATTATTTCTGAACCATAAATATTTTAGAGGCTAAGTTATTTTTTCACCTCAATCAGTTCTGACTTTGTACTCCTACATTTATACATTATATTCTGCAACAATATTTATTATAAAGCAATTGTCTAGAGAGGGAAGAAAAGAAAATGTATGTTACCTTTGCATGACTCCGTATATTGGTTTAGTACTATACTCCAATAATTTCCCAGCCTTTATTTATATTGTTTACAAGTTATAAATTTCTTCAAAGAACTTTACTCTGGGAGTGAATATTTTAATGTGCATTTTTGAGTATAGACAATACTTTTGATGGGTCAGACAATACTACAATAATGCCTGAACCATCTACATTCTATAATGCTAGAATAAAGAATTCAGGAAAATTGAGGCATCAATTGTACTCTCAATAAGTCTAGTGGAGACTAAGAAAACTAAGTGAAGACCATGAAAAGGAAAAAAAGAAAACTGAATACATTGTGGTATTATAAGGAAGCACAAGCAACATGNTGAAAAGGAAAAAAAGAAAACTGAATACATTGTGGTATTATAAGGAAGCACAAGCAACATGTAAAATTCCAGAAAATGGGAAGAGGGGAGATTCATATTGATTTTGAACAACAGGAAAGATTTGGAGGCCAAGTGGCATTCATGTCAGACTTCAAGTAACAAATAGGATGTTGATTGATAAAAAAGGGACACAGTCCAAGAAGGTAGGTTAGAGTTAACTTCTAGATGTTTTAAATAATAACTGAATTTTATTGCAGGAAAAAGGGAGATAGTGAAGATTTTTAATTTACAGAGATCAGAGATTATGCTTCTCAACTTTTAAGAGCTATAGTTCTCAAATTTTAGCAGCACCGGAATTATCTGGAAGGCATTTTAAAACACACATTATTTGGCCTCTACCCCCAGAGTTTCTGATTCAGTAAGTTTTGAGTGGGGCCTGACAATTTGCCTTCCTAACTAGTTCCTAGATGATGCTAGTGCAGGCAGTTTGTTCCCACAATTGATGAACCACTGGTCTAGAGCAAAACTTTTCCCTTGGCAGTTTTCTCCACCTCCCAGTATTTACATTAAATAATATTGAACATTTTCTTTAATTAGCAGCTAACTTGTAATATATATAGCACACTCTCTGAGAGACAAACCTGGGAGAAAACACATACAAATACACAAAATTAAACTTTTAATTGAGTAAATTATAATAACTAAAGTAATAAATATTGTACTGTATCAGTCAGGGTCTGAGCAAACAAAGGAAACAAAATAGACA
>NW_007728847.1:11810-14762 GCF_000696425.1 Galeopterus variegatus | reverse complement strand
AGTAATAAATATTGTACTGTATCAGTCAGGGTCTGAGCAAACAAAGGAAACAAAATAGACACAGATGGTTTAAATAAAGAGATTTAAATGAAGAGAGTTGAGACAGCTGGGAGCCAATGTCACCACTAGGAGCCAAGGGCTGAGTGGGGACATCATTATCAGAGCCCACACAGATCTGGAGCAACGAAGGAGAGGCTGAGCCGTGGAAAGGAGCTGAAGTTTTCTTAGAGAGATGCAGCCACTGTCAGGGGAGTATCAAAGCAGAGAAAGAGGTGGAAAGAAATAACCCTTATCTCTCCCCTTGCACTCCAGTCTCCTGTTGGTGCCTCCTTCTGGCTAAATCCAACCTGAAGCCAATGTGTGAGAGTATTAGAGGGAGGCAGGCAGTGTGGTAAGTGTCCAGAGGCACAGATAACTTATCGGATGGGTGAAGATTGTAAGGGAGAGACCTGATTTCACTTTTCCTTTTGTTTATTTTAAGCCCTGCTCTCAATTTGCTAGTCTTAGCAATCATCACCTTTCTGTTCTCTGCCTCTTTGTATTTGGAGAGCAACAGGCTGAGCATCGAGCAGCATGGACCTGAGATAAACTAATTGCTTGCTTACCAGGTACTCAGAAGTGTTTATAGAGCCTCTCTGTAAGTCGGGCTCATGTTCAAATATTCTTGCTACAGCAGAACCTTAAGCAGAAGCACTCATAGCTCATCAATGTTGTTAAAAGCCTGTTGTTTGTTCTAAATATAAGGAAATAAATGATTGTCCAATTCAAGCCGCACAGGGATAATTTGCTCTTTCTTTTTGAGTTGACTTGAAAGGCCCTGAGGCTGATGTATAAATACCAAGATGCAATAAGAGCTTAGTTGTCCTACTGTGAAAGAGGAAGCATCCTTTAGAACTGGCTTTAAATACCTAAAGGTAGTTCAGTGTGATAAACACACTGTTTTATAATTCTCAGTCATAAACATGAGATTGCCTTTACGGTCTCAATCATTTTGGGAACTTTTGCTGTAGTCTTTCCTGAATTTCTGAAGCAAGAATAGCTGATTCATTGCCTGGCAATAGCAATAAGACAATGTCTGACATTCAAGATGGTAGGAGGATCCCAATTATCTTCTCAGCCTTATGTCCTCTGACTTCTCAATACGCACCCTCAGTATCAGGCAAACTAAGTAAACAGTTTTTCACCCCAAAAACCATGTGTTTAAGTCACTCGGCATTTTCAGTCATGCAATTTATTTTACTGAAATGACCTTTATAAACTCTGTGTCTGCTTGTTAAAATATGTAAAGTTTTATCTCAAATACTAGTCTTGCCATTAATCCTTCCTTAATCCTTTCAACATGAAATGTTTTAAAATACCCAGAACATAATATGTTACTCTGAACCACTGTATCCTATCTTACATTGTAGTTAAAAATAACTAACATTTTATATCCTTAATTTGAAGCACTTTTTACTATTTATTGCAGCGAATTACAGAAAAATATTTGAATAATAGCTATATGAGTTCCTATAAGTTACTTAATTTAGAGTCATTTTTATCTCTCTAGTCTCATCTGTAAAATGATTATCTTAAGGTGTTAGATGAGGTTCAAATATATAAAGGAAGATAGAAATTAGCAAATTGAAAACCAGACTATAAATATTAGTTGTAAATTCCTTTTTTATTATTTTTAGTACCTTTACATGGTAGGAAATTAAAAAAAAAAATTGTACTATAATGAACTAAATTGGAAGTTCACATAAATCTATACCGGAATTAAAAATCCTTAATTCTCTTGAGTGAGTAAAGACAAGGAGGGAGGGAGAAAATACCTTGATATTTTCTTCATGATTGCAAAGCCAGGTCAAAACACATATGCATATATGCCTCCTGGCTCTGTAATTCACATATGTATGTGAGCCTTGTTCTAAAAAAAGTTTTAAAGTGATTCATAAAACTGTGTGAGAAATATCAAGGTATACTGACAGAAGAGTATGACTAAAGTAGTGAGGCGCTGAAGTCAAAGTTAAAATGAGATAAAACAGGGATTTCAATTAGTATACTGCAAATATGCCATAAGTGTATCATCACTTGCTGGAATTAGGCCTAGGCCACAAGATTAGTACTAGATATTCTGGCACCTGAAACAAAGCTTTATTTTAGGTCTAAAAAAATATATGAGAGTCATACATTAAAAAAAAAAAAAGAATTGGTCGAGAGAAGCACAACTATTTCTAGAATGAGTCCAGAGAAAAAATTTATCCTTTGGCCTCTTTAAGATTTTTTTATCATAATGTGGTGAACAGTGATATTTTTAGAGGTAATGTACAATACAGTTAGATGTTTCTCTCCATAAAAGTGGACGGCAGCATGCCGAAGCATTGCTCTGCAAGCCTACACCACAGGGGGTCATTATCATTGAAATATCTGACTTTCTTAGGGCAGCTTAATCAAAAGACATACTTTAAAATATCCAAGAAAAAGGACTATGTATTTTTCAGAAAATCCACAAATTTGTTGCTCTAAACTGAGCTTTTGATGACTGCTGTCAAGCGGTTAATGCGGTTGCAAGTGCCCTTTTTCTGATCTAAAGAAATTTGATTTAACCGTCAAGGAGGAGCTATGATTG
Source organism: Galeopterus variegatus (assembly GCF_000696425.1). Taxonomy (NCBI): domain Eukaryota; kingdom Metazoa; phylum Chordata; class Mammalia; order Dermoptera; family Cynocephalidae; genus Galeopterus; species Galeopterus variegatus. The sequence continues at coordinate 12,151 of NW_007728847.1, read as the reverse complement.
ACAGGTTCTGACAGATGCCTGCGTTAAAGTCCATTATATATCTTAAAATTATATGAGAAGATTGTTCTCAATAAAGGTAAAGAAGGAATTCTGTAAATATCTGGAAAAATCCCATCAAATTAGAATCATCTCTGTGGTGTGGGTTTGTAGGGATGGAGGGGACTATTGGGTATTTCCCTTTTTTATTTACCTATTTCATTCTTTAAAAAATTAAAAAAAAATTAAATAAAGCATTGGTTTAATCTTTTTCTCAAAACGCTTCTAGAATCCCACACCAAATCAAAACAAAAAACAAAGTAGAAAGTAATTTTGGGTTTTCTGAGCAGCCAACTCAATGCCTG
>NW_007728847.1:9344-10871 GCF_000696425.1 Galeopterus variegatus | reverse complement strand
AATGTTATCATTTCTTTAATAAATAATTACTGAATACATATGCTTTAGTAGAAAAAATGGAAATTTTAGAATGTTATTTTTACAATGAATTCATTTTTGTGAAATATGTATAAATATACAACAGACATATGTCTGGATAGTGGAAATATGAAAAGATTATTTTTCTTAAACCATTCTGTATACGTATCAGATTTACAATGAACATGTGTTACTTTTGTAATTAGGAAAATAAATGAATATATTTCAATGTTTCAACTCCTTATTTGGGGACCTGTAGAGATAATGTCAATTGAAAGGTACTCTGTCCACAGGAGGGTCTTCGCCAGCCAAGTTGAGAGGGCCGATTGCTAGCATTGACATAACGAGGGAATTCATTGCCTCTATGTGCATGAGCAGAACAGATTGTCCTTGTTAAATGTCTGAAGTTGATTTCTGGTGTAATAAATTTCTGTTACATTTCATTTATACTAAAGAACTATATAGTCAAGAATGAAACATTGCTCATTTGAATCCTTTATAAATGAAAGATGACACACTGATTACTGAGGCACCTGAAAAGAATATATAATTAAAGGATACCATGTTTTAAGTGAGAGGTTCAAAACAGTAGCTAAAGTTCCATAGCTAAGACTACAAACATGCAATTAGCAGAAGGTTAAAAAAGTCCAGGGCCAAAAAAAAAANGGGTTGCGATCCCGTTGCCGGTCCCGGTCCGGTACGGGTGCGACACTGAGGGTTGCGATCTTTTGTAGGTCACGAAAAAAGACAAAAAGGAAAAAAAAAAATGGAGAGCAACATATAAAGAAATGGAGAGTGAACTAAAGTTGGAGAATAAGCTGTTGCCTGAACTTCTAGAACAGCCAGTCAAGTGGTGGAGTCACCTCATCCTCTTTCCATACTGTCTCCCACCTCTCCCACCCCCACACAGTCATACACACTCACACACATACATACTCTCTCACATATACACAGATGCTGCTTTGCAGACCACTGGTCTCACCTGGGATATGTGACCTTGAAGACGAAGTAGCAGATGGAAAATTGTCTCTGGTGAGCAGGAGTCACTCAATGAAGTCCTCTCCCGGCTCTCTAGGAAATCTCAGATGTAGCTAGAGCAAATTAAACTTTTCGGATTGGAGGCAAAAGCAGTCTATCTGCCGATAGATTTTATTTTATTTATTTTTAGTTGGGCTTCATTTTCACCTTTGCTTTAGCACCAAACTTTTCTTTCATACCTTATTTTATGTTTCCACTTGTCCCTCTTCCCTCTCCTTTCTGATTTCTAATTCACCTCTTCTTTTAACCTATTTTAACACTTCTGTGATTCTTTGCTGTATTTCCCATGAAAATGAAAAGAAAGATGACTCCATGGGGAAAGATATATGTGCATATTTTAAAATGCATATATTTATAAATCCCTTAATCTATTGATTTATTTTTTAAAAAGCATAATATTTGAAGAAATGAATGTTATCATTTCTTTAATAAATAATTACTGAATACATATGCTTTAGTAGAAAAAATGGA
>NW_007728847.1:6011-8187 GCF_000696425.1 Galeopterus variegatus | reverse complement strand
AGCTAAGACTACAAACATGCAATTAGCAGAAGGTTAAAAAAGTCCAGGGCCAAAAAAAAAAATCTCATGTGAATAGAGTAAAATTCTTACAAATAGGCTTTTAATTCCAGAGGTAGTTAAAATAATTTTTTGTTCTAATTAAGTGGGATAAATAAAGAACAAAATATTACAAACAAAATTAATTACAGTCGGATAAAGATGATCATGGACATTGGACTTGATTTTCCATCCTTAGTGTGTCTTTTAATCATGGATTAGCATTTGATTCGATTCAAACATTGTTGGATTAGCCCACGTAAAGTAAGGCAAATTTTATCCTTGCATATTTTATCACTTTTTATTCTAAGTTTATTGTATAGATTCTATCTTATGTCTCTTTTCTCAAATAACAGTGTGAAATGAAAATGTGGATGACATAGGAGAAATGTTTCATTAAGGAAGTGAAAGGAAAGATGAGATTTAAAGATCTTGCAGTGGTCAGAAAGAGGACATAGTGTAATCAAAACTAGGGCTGGCCAAAAGGCAACCCTGAAGAATTTTAGGTTGATTAGTGAACTCTACACAGGCTAATGTTAGGAACAGCTGCAGCTTTAAAAATTGTAATTTCTTAATGCCACCCAACAATTATTTCCATATCTGTTAAGGCCAACATGGATCCTGTTCTATGAAAAAGTTGTATTAATATATGACATTCTGGTTTTTTCTTATATGTTCTGGACATCTCTCCAATATCAGTACATTAAGCCTACCTTGTTTTTTCTAATAGCTGTGTAATGGTTGATTATATGGAAATGATACAATTATACTTCAGTGTTCCTTATTCTTGAGAATTTAGGTTATTTCCATTTTTTAAATGTTACTATTTTTTAAAATGCTGCAAAAAAGTGTGTGTGTGTTTACATACATACACATACATGTATTGTCATAGTGTGTGTGTGTGTATATATATATATTTTAAATGTCTCTATATATATACAATTGAGTGTTGTATCTGTAATGAAAATTCTTAAATGTAGAATTATATATGTATATATAATATGCACATATGTAATGTATGTGTATACTCAAACATACACACAAACATATATTTGAGCAATTGTATCTATAAAGACAATTATTAAAAGTAGAATCAATATACTGAAGGGTATGCATACTTTAAAATTTTGAAAAATATTTACATAGTCAGTTGAGTTTGTCATCTATGTCTGTTGTGCATAGAAAGGCCTGCTTTACTCCAAGATTTAAAAAATTTTAAAAACTTGTTTTGTTCCAAAATTTTATGATTTCAACTTCTATGTTTGATTCTTTGATGCAGATTGAATTTATTATGAAGAAAGGAATAAAGGAGGAATACAACTTTATAGTAAGAAAATCAAGGCTTGAGTAGTTAAATACTACTTGTTCATGGTTATGTCTCCAGATATCTAGGCCAATGGCAGATAAAGTGCTGTGTGTAAGAATATCTTAAGCAAAAGTGGCATATTTAAAAATAATAGCACTAATACTTCCCATGAACTATCCATGTTTTAGATATTTTGGTTTTTCAATTATTCTAGTCCTTCAGTCAAAAGAAACTTTAAAACAAATTTCAAAAAGAAAGTGTCTTTTTAGAATTACTGATTTTTGAAGCATAGGTAATATAGTAATAGCCAAATAGTAATGTTCAATAAAGAAGTCGAGTAGAATTGCTGATTTGACACACCAGGAAGAGCTAATATTTTATACCAAACACTTTATACTGAGTGTGTATTGTAGGGAAGGATATAATCCCAAATTGTACCCAAAGTATTAACAGAGTCTAGACTCCAAAGAAGGAAAAGGCACCCTGAGGAGCAAGGAGAACTATAAATAATGATTGAAACATTTGCACAAAAGTTGTGCAGTGCAGGCTGTGTTGGGGCTTATTGGTGGGAATGTTTAGAGGCAGAGAACTGATAGGTTAATCAAGTAGAAGGAAAAAAGCCAAGTTTTTCAAACAGGAGACAAAAGGTATTCAGGAGAAACTGATTTTCCATGCTGAGAGAAACAGAATTCACAGAAGGATATATCATTAGGAACCCAGGATGGAGCCAGATTCCTGAGAGCTTTCACAGCTAGTTTTGTATTTTCTAGGGTATTTGAAGAGGTGAGAGACATACTTAAAAAACATTATTTGTGGGGGAATTTTATCTAGCAG
>NW_007728847.1:4973-5601 GCF_000696425.1 Galeopterus variegatus | reverse complement strand
GAACCCAGGATGGAGCCAGATTCCTGAGAGCTTTCACAGCTAGTTTTGTATTTTCTAGGGTATTTGAAGAGGTGAGAGACATACTTAAAAAACATTATTTGTGGGGGAATTTTATCTAGCAGTAGAGTCTCAAATGCACTAGGGGAGAAGGATCAGAAAAACAATGGACTTTGTTACATAATTTTTCTTTCTCCTGATGTAATCAATTCATGCCACCACAGGTCCAAGGCTATCATCTCTACCTTAGAAGGATTTTATGTGTATCATTTGAATTTTATTGAAAGAGTTGCTTGATTTTTTGTCTGTTTTGTTCTTCCCCACATTATTCATTTTGGTCAGTGACAGTTCAATAGCCTTAGAGAAAATCTTGTTCTGTATTCTTCTACATTACTTTTTTTTTTTTTTTCCTGTGAGCTAGCATTGCTTTGTAGGTTATACTGGAGAAAGAAATTCTGAAAAACATTTTCTTCATTTCGGATACTTAGTTCTAACTATGAAAGAGACATGCATCACTTGGAGATAATTAGAAGCGAAGAATCCCCATGACTTTGCACAGCATATCCCCAGATATGGACAATGTCATCAGTTGTAGGATTTCAGTTTGACATGACAGCAGCCAGGTGTTGAA
>NW_007728847.1:2523-3094 GCF_000696425.1 Galeopterus variegatus | reverse complement strand
CTACCCAATCAATTATTTCTGCAAGAAATTTGGAATTCTGGGGACTTTTTGTTGATCATATAGGTTTTTAAATTTTGCCTCCCCTCGTAAAACCCCATTGAAATGGAAGCAAAAGAATTTTTTAAGTGTATAATCCCACAAAGGCAATAAAGTGGTCGAGTATCCTCTACAATATCCTCTACGATTTCAATCTATTTCTACAGGATGGAAAGGGATTGAAGAGTGGTAACTGATGAATTAGTGAGGAACACTGGCAGCTTGTTATACAGGTGGAGTAGCATGCAGCTTGAGAAAGAAAGAACCTATCATGTAGACCCCCAGAAAATCATGTGATTGAGAAACTGTGGGTTTGAAGGTGATCAGTAGTAAGACATGAGACTGTAAACAAGGATGTTCATTGAAAGGCTATTTTTGGAACAATTGGTCCTCCTACTAGGAGGACTGAATTTCTAGCAGTCAGGAATCTAATACACTGGAGGAAAAATCAAGTATGTGAAGGGAAGAGGTTACTTTTTTTTTTTTTCCTTTTTGTCTTTTTTCGTGACCGGCAAAAGATCGCAACCCTCAGTGT
>NW_007728847.1:0-672 GCF_000696425.1 Galeopterus variegatus | reverse complement strand
AAAAGAAATAACAGAATTGTTAAAATTCAAACCTTTATTAAGAAAATAGAAGAAATCGTTTGAACTGGTGGGTCTCTTTCTCCAAATTCTTTCCATTTTAGAGTTAGACAAGACAAGAAAAAAAATGTGCAACCTTGGGGTATAATAAAAACAGGCACTTGTAGAGAGATGACTAGTCCAGTCTATCTACATATTTTACCTACTCTTTTGATGATTTTTAATTACAGTCCAAAGTTAATTTTGTCACCCTTGATTATTCAAATACTGTAGGCTATAACTAAGATACGAACTCCTAGATGTAACAAATTAAATGTTCTGTGTATGTATGGTTTTTCATTTTCACAAAATTATTGCCGTTTCTATGGCTTCATGATACTAGCAGCTTTTCTTTTACTTTTAGCGGTTCTGAGAAATTAAATTTAAAAATTGTAAGATTTAATTATTTAATTAGAACTACTTTTCTCCTTTTTATTGATGTTTTTGCAACACCATTTACTTTCTTCCCTTTTCATTGTTTCTTTACTCAGATGGTAAGATTCAAGGCTAAAAATCATGGTCCTGAACTCATACAGGAAAGTTTTATTTCTCATTCGCACTAAGTCCAACATGTATGATGTTGGGAGCCTGAAGCCCCACACCCCTTCTTGTGAGACCACTCCTACGTGACAATCT
>NW_007728846.1:274968-275860 GCF_000696425.1 Galeopterus variegatus | reverse complement strand
TACTTCACATAAACAAATTGAAAGACAAAGACCATATGGTTATCTCAATAGATGCCAAAAAGCATTTGACAAAATTCAACATTCCTTCGTGATAAAGAGTCTCAACAAATTAGGTATAGAAGGAAAGTATGTCAACATGATAAAAGCCATCTATGATAAGCCCACCACTAGTATCATTCTGAATGGGGGAAAATTGAGGGCCTTTCCCTTAAGAACAGGAATAAGACAAGGATGCCCACTCTCACCACTTCTATTTAACATAGTACTGGAGGTACTAGCCAGAGCAATCAGGCAAGAGAACGAAATAAAGGGAATGCAGATTGGAAAAGACAAAGTCAAACTGTCTCTATTTGTAGATGACATGATATTACATACAGAGAAAACTAAAGACTCTGTCGAAAAACTCCTAGATCTCACTAATAACTTCAGTAATATTGTAGGATAAAAAATAAATGCACCCAAATTAGTTGCATTTATATACTAAATAATGAACTAACAGAAAGAGAAATAAAGAATATAAGCCCAAGGAAAAAATGGCGACGGGTATGGAGCACCCGTGTCAGGAAACGGCGCGATCCTGAGAGCTGTGANAAGACCTTCCCGTTTTAAGGAACTGTTAGTCCCTCAAAAGTCATCCCTAAATGTCCATCAATGGATCATTGGATAAGGAAAATGTGGTATATATACAGCATAATACTACTCTGCCATAAAAAAGAATGAAATTCTCCCTTTTGCAACAACATGGATGAGCCTGGAGAAACTTAGGTTGAGTGAAATAAGCAAAGCACGGAGGGATAAATACCGCATGTGCTCACTCATATGTGGGAGCTAAGAGAGAAAGAAGGAAGGAAAGAAAGACCACAGTGGTGCATTGGACTTTCAGAGGGAGAAA
>NW_007728846.1:272816-273968 GCF_000696425.1 Galeopterus variegatus | reverse complement strand
GAAGTTATTACGGAGGGAGAAAACATACCTTGGAATACAAAGTGCAGTGGGTGGGAAAGGGGGAAGGGGAGGGAGATTCGGGATAATTGGGTGGGGGACACAGGATAGAAACACAGTTTTTGGTAATGGACATGCTGCCAGTGTGAATCTGGCATTCACATCTTGGGCACAAAGAGTGACAATCAGCTTTGTATCTCATGAATATTCATAACAACAAAAAAATTAAAGTAGTTTATGTAACAAACCTAAAAAAACCCACAAAAGACAAAGAAAGAAATCCATTTCATTTACCTGGCTGAAAGACACAAAATGTGTCAAGTGGATTTTTTGTCCAAAATCCTACAAAGAAAACAAGGAAGGTACATTCTTCAATCACACACCATATAACCAAATCCCAAGCGAACCTGTGATCACGCACTTGACATCCGATGAAGGTTTCTAAATCAGCTGATTCACCTGTCAGAGAATCATCTTCAGTGTCTGAAGAATCCTGCCCCAGGTCACATCAGTTTTTCTTCAGCTACTGTTCTCACTGATGTGGTTATAAGCAAAGCAAGATCATAGGCTGCTTCAGGTGGCAACACAGATAAGCTGCAGGAGACCATCACAATGGTGCTCAACCTGAATAGCTGTGACGTCACCAAATGGCTTTCATCTCCTAGCAACTGACCTGTAACATTCCATCAAAAGGGATTCCCTGCAACAATGTAAAATGTATCCACTTTTACTACAATGCGAACAAGCGTGGTCTGCAAATCCTCTTCCAACAGAACCTCTTCAACCAAGAAATCTCTTTGTCCTTAAAATGCAAGTTACTTCCTCTCTTAAGCACACACTCTCGTACAGACACACACAGATTCACTCTCCTACCAACCTGGTGCCAGCAGTATAAGGCCAGGTCGATGGACAATGTGAAAATGACATCAAATAACAAATGGTTTGAAAACTTTTGGTAATGAAACAAAATCTCAGCAGAACCTGCACATTAAAAGGCATACTGCTATTATCTTTTGTGCTAAAAAAAAAAGCCATAACTTGATGTTATAACTGTCCGCCTATAAATATGTTATACCTGTGGACTGTTAATATTAAACCTGTAATTAAAAGAATTGCATACCAAAAAAAAAAAAAAAAAGATAGTACAATACAAAG
>NW_007728846.1:271489-272762 GCF_000696425.1 Galeopterus variegatus | reverse complement strand
GTCGATGGACAATGTGAAAATGACATCAAATAACAAATGGTTTGAAAACTTTTGGTAATGAAACAAAATCTCAGCAGAACCTGCACATTAGAAGGCATACTGCTATTATCTTTTGTGCTAAAAAAAAAAGCCATAACTTGATGTTATAACTGTCCGCCTATAAATATGTTATACCTGTGGACTGTTAATATTAAACCTGTAATTAAAAGAATTGCATACCAAAAAAAAAAAAAAGATAGTACAATACAAAGTTACAAAGTTATAGTTATATAGGAAGAATAAGTTCTGGTGCCCCAGGGTTGACAATAGCTAATAATATTGTATTGCATATTTCAAGATAGCCAGAAAAGACAATATTGAATGTTATAACCACAAAGAAACGATAAATGTTTAGGTGATAGATATGCTAACTATTTTGATTAGATAATTATACAATATGTGCATGTATTGAAACAACAAATCGTCCCATAAACATGTACAATGAAAAAAATAAAATTAGAAATTAAAAAAAAGATAATACTAATCCTTTTACGAAATTTTGGAAGTCCCTTCATAATTAGTTATAATGTACATAAAGGACTTAACAGAGTTTCTGACATATAGTAAACATGTGATAAATAGTATAATCTTTATACCATCCCTATGAAGCCTGGTTAGTCCCATGAAACACCTGAATCTAAGTGACTTGCCCAAGACCCTAGCCAAATCTTTGTTCAATTAGGAGCACTGAGGGATGAAAACCAAGAGGGGTGCATGTGCACACAAGTGTCCCCCTGCCTCTCAAATCCATGACCGAGAAATTGAAAATCAAAAGTACTCAGGGAGCAACTCACAGGGGGTTGGATCATCTTACAGCATGTAGGTTGCACTAGGTCATATTCATAAAGGTGGCTAAGGAAGACCTCCCCAGGAGGACCAACCATCCCACTCTGCCTGAGACCGAGGGGTTTCCCAGGGTATAGGGCTTTCAGTGCTAAAACCAGGATAGTCCTGGGCAAACTGGGATAAGCTGGTCACTGTTGCCAACACCGCAGCCAGATTTCATTTCTTAAGCCACATAGTGAGGTTGGAGTGCTTCCAAAAGCAGAAAGAGGTGAGGACACCTACAAACTGAAAATAGGTGGTAGAACCAAGCAGGGAAAGCAGGATGTCTGAGGAAGCCTCCACTCTGAGCCAAAGCTGCCAGTACCTGAGTCACCTTATTTTGCCAATTTTTCTAGGATTGGCTCTGGAACAGGTGAGCAATGAACAATGGCCACCTGGCTGAGCACTG
>NW_007728846.1:269185-270724 GCF_000696425.1 Galeopterus variegatus | reverse complement strand
TTTTCTAGGATTGGCTCTGGAACAGGTGAGCAATGAACAATGGCCACCTGGCTGAGCACTGCATAACCATCTGAATGAATGTAGATGGTTAGTCAATGACTGTTTAAATAAATGTTCCTCTTGGGCTGCTTGTTATCTGTATCAATAATCTGTCCTTGAGCTCCTGCTCAACCCTTTAGAGTAATGGGCACCAAGGAATTAGGAAGAGAGCTGAAATTGACTTTAGACATCCCAGTTCTGCTTCTCACAACTCGGGTGCCCTTAACCAAGTCCCTTCATCTCTGTGAGTTTCATATTTATCATTGTAAAATGGAGATAAATTACTTACCCTCATCTCCCTTTAATGATAATGGATTCACATGAGAATCAAATTAAACACTGCATGTTTTTACTCTGCAGTTTTGAATTTGCAGCTCTAGGGCCTGCCGAACTTGGCCCAACTCCTCTCAGACCCAAACCAAACTTTGATTCTTGTTTTATTTCCATAAGAGATAAATTTCATAACTATTTTCTCTGCCTTTATTTTCTATCAAATGCAATGCAAAGCATTATCTGGTATGACCTCTGAGTTCCCTGCCCTCTGCCTGCAGGTGTTGTTTCTTCAATGTAATTTAAATTTCTATTAAGGGTATGCATGAATATTATATGAGAAGTCAAATAGCTCTATAAAACTTATTATGAGAAACAGCAGTTCTTGCCCCTGTCTTTGCCCCTGCCCCCAACCTTATCCATCCCATTCCCCAGAGGCAATTACTTTCAACTCTTCTAGTTGTGTTTTTTCAACCCTTGCCCTTATATCTCAAAAGAATATACCTATATTGCAAGATCTTAACCTCCCAGTTTTGGTCATCATATATTGACGTCTCACTATTAGAAGATGGGAGTTTATCCCACGTTGTGCAACCACATTCACAGCTGAGCCCTGTATTATACTCTGACTTTATTTCTTTTCTTGTCTAATACCCCATTCCTACCTTGGAGTTAACTTTCTTTTTATTCTGTATGTTCCATCACAAATCATCAAACTCCTTCCGCCTGCGTTGACCTCCTCTTGATACACTCAAACACCTGGGTTTTTACCTGCTTCATCTTCTCGGAGACACCTTTCCTGAGAGTGCTGTTCTCTTCTTTCCCATCACATCACCATCGCCTTGAGTATCTGCTGTCCTCTCTCGTGTGTTGGTTATCCTATCTCTTAGCTCTCGTCTCTTCTGTTTCATGGCTCAATCCCTTATTTTGGTGGCGCCCTTCTCCAGCAGCTTCCTGAGAAAGGCTGCAGAGGAGGTAAACATCTTTAGAAGCTTGCATGTCTGATCATTTATTACATGCTCATACTTAATTGATTCTTTTGGCTGGGTATAGAATTGTAGATTTGATGACTTTGCCCTTCAAAATTACGAAGGGATTATTACCTTTATCTTCCTTTGCTGCTGTTGTGAAGTCGGATGCTATTTTGATACTTGGTTTTTTTGATTGTGACTTTTTGTTTGATTGTGACTTTTTGTTTCTCTTTTTTTTTTTTTTTTTTTGTCCTTTTTG
>NW_007728846.1:264357-268459 GCF_000696425.1 Galeopterus variegatus | reverse complement strand
CCGCGCTCAGCCAGTGAGCGCTGTGAGCGCACCGCTCATCCCTATATAGGATCCGAACCTGTGGCGGGAGCGCCGCTGCTCTCCCAGCACCGCACTCTCCCGAGTGCGCCACGGGCTCGGCCCATGACTTTTTGTTTCTCTAGAAACCTTAAGGATTTTTCGTTTGTTTGTTTGTTTCCAGAGTTCTGAAATTCCATAATGATTTGCCTTTGTGTTAGTCTCCTTCATCCCAGTAGGCTGTACACCTGGGGACATTTCGGTCTAGAAACTTTTCTATTATATTTCTTTTTTTTGATAATTTCCCCCTCTCCATTCTATAATCTCTCTTCCTAGAACTTTACTGTTAGTTTTCATTTCTGTCCTTTTCATCTATATTCTGAGATATTTACTCAAATTTATCTTCCATACTTGCTATTGAGCTTTTTATTTCTACTATCATAGTTTTAATTTTCAAAAGTTCTTTCTGGTTCTCTGAATGCTCCTTTTTATAGCATCCCGTTTTTCTTACATGAACACAGTATCTTCCCTTATCTGCCTGAGCATTTAATTTTCTTAGTTGTCTTCTTTTGACAGTCTCTGTTTTCTCCAAGTTACTTTTTTCATTTAATTTCTTTTCTTTTCTCTTTTATTTTATGTCTCTTTAGACATAAAGAGATATTCCTCTAATGTCTGGTGATATTTGGCTGTTATTCATATCAAGAGAGTGAGACATTAAAATACTGATTGGGAGCTCTGTGTGGATAGGGCAAGGCTTATTTACTGGGGAGCTTCACTGTGAGTGCTTGGTTTGGAGACCCTCTACAGTCAGTTCTTTGGATTGAGTGTCCCCCCAAAACTTGACCTCCATTGTGACAATGTGAAGAGGGTGGGAAATCCTATTATGGTGATTGAAAGGTGGGGCCTTGAAGAAGTGATTAGATTGTAGGACCATCCTACAGTGAATAGATTAAAAATAGTGGTCAGGGGCATGGTTCTGAGAGCTTTAAAAGGAGAGTGTGTGAGGAGGTTGGTCTCTCGCTCTCTCTGCTCTGCCATTTTCTGCCATGTGAGACCCCTGCATGCTGTAAAGCCACCACTGAAGACCCTCTCCAGATGTGTTCCCTGTACTTTGGATTTCCCAACCTCTGAAACTGTAAGCAATAAATTTTGTTTTCTTTATATATCACTAAGTTTCAGGTATTTTGTTATAAGCAAGAAAAACAGACTAATACAGTCAGTATCTTTCTTGGAAGTATAGAAGAGCCTTGTTTCCAGTGTCCCTAGTCCCAAAAGTCAGAACAGGACTGGAGGTCATGATGTAGAGTCTCACTCAAGACTCATGTACCCACCCTCTGCCAAGCCCCATGTTCCATGGGCCAGAAGCTCCCACGTCACTGTCTTTCATTATCACCATCATGGGGGAAGACATGGGGGTTAACTCTTTGCATAGACACTCAGTCACTCCTCCACCTGCAGCCCCAAACTCACCATATTTGCTTAGACCTGGGCCCACATTCTGAACCTTTCCCAGACCCTGTATTTGCTTCTTCCACTGCTTCAGTTTAGCTTTCTGAGATCCATCTGATTCCCAGATCCTAAAAACTGCTGTCCTTTTCTATTTTCTTTGTCCTTGTAGGGTTAAGCCTTTAAAACATTCCTCTACTATCAGTTCAGTGGGACTATAGGAGTGAGCAGAAATAAACATGTCTGTTCAATGACCCATTGTCACCCAGATCCTCGGGAAGGTGGGAATCTTCAACTGTGCGAGTGGCCAGAGCCCAGAGCTGTCTTGCTCAACCAGCTATGGAAGGAAGGGGAGGACAGACCACAGATGACCGCCCCCCTCAAGACAAGTCACTCCTTATGGGAAAATGCAGTCACAATCATCTTTTGTCTTATTTAAGTTCCAAAGGTCCACACATTTCTTTCTAATGTTGAAATAAATGAACAAGACAGGCAAGTGAGCACATTTGCAAACAAAAAGCATAAAGCAGGAGATTGCAAATGCTGCACACTTTCCTCTGATGCAGCAAGGGGATGGTGCATATCTAAGAGGAGTATCAAGTCCTCGGGTGCCAAACTTCAAATCCATCAGCGATAGCCACAGGCTGTGCATCTTATCTCTTCCCCGAGAAGTAAAAACATTCCAGCAGCTTTGGGAGTCTCAGGCTCCATGTAGGGAACTTTATGGAGGGTCTTCAGTTACATCTGATCTAAAGTTATCAAATGTATAACTCAGTAGTCACATGTCTTAGAAGAAATAGTTTATTATCTCTGAATCTTAGTTTTCTCACCTATGAAATGGGAATAAGAACACAGATGTGCACGGTTGTCATGTTGGGTAGTGAGATATCTTCTAGTGATCTCAGTAAATGTTCATTGAGTCTGATTCTTAGGAGAATATGCCTCACTGGCCCATTTCTCATTTTTACAATTGTGCCTTATTTTTTAAATGTTTAGGAAAGAAGCTAGTCTACAGAAATTAATTTTTAATACATCTGAAGTTGAGATTTATTTTTTTTTAGCTTGACATTTTTCATGGAAATAATTCTTAAAGGAAGTAATACACATTGTTTTGCTTTCTTAAGCAGAAGGTTTGAAACACGATTTCACTCTTCTGGATATACGTAAGTTATTTGTTCATTTCCTATGTATTTTGTTTGATTTTATAATAATTTCCTTTGCAAAATAAAAAAATAACTTTTTTATTATTACAAATTCAATATAGTCTCATTGAGTAGAAATAAAAATTGACAGTTAACAACAAAAAAAATCTCACCAACACAGAGACAGTCAGAGCCTTAATAACACATACACATGTACCCCAAGAGGCTGAGAGAAAATGATTGATAGGTCTGACTACATACAAATTAAAAGTGTCCCCATTTCAAAATCTACATAAACAAAATAAAAAGCAAGTAGCAAACTGACAAAATATTTGCATTAACATGACAGAATAATATGGTTAATATTTTAAATATATCATTACTCCTTGCTTTTTAATCTTGTGTCTCCTGCCAGACTTTGAGCTCCTTGAAGGCAAAAAGGTTGTTTTCAGTTTTGCAGTGACCCCCACTTCAGGGCTACCTCATCACATCCTTTCCCAGCTGAACTGGATGAAGTTGAAGAAGGTTCGATCAGAAGTTCATTCAAGCTCTGCCTCACAGAGTCTCCTGCAAAATTGATGTCCAGTAAATACTTGTTGAGTGAATGAGAGTGTAGAGAATAAAGTTATTTCGTCCCTATGAAGTTGTGTTAGTATATATAGGATTGCTATAAATAATAGAACTAAGCATCCCTCTTGACCTCCATGCCAAGCTATTGTATCTCCTACTGTCACTGTGTCTCACCTTCTAGTGCAGTTTCTCATCACAACACTTTTTATGTACCGGGCACTTTGCTTGGTGATAGGGATACAGAAACAAACACAATCGTCAGGTCCTTAAAATCTCTCCATCTTGGGAAGAAAGCTGGGATACAGTTCACACAATCATGACTGACTTTGATGAGCACTAGGCCAGAGGGAAACACAGTGTACGGAGCACACATCAGCAGGCTGCATAGATGAGTTTGTTCTGTGAGAGGGAGCAGAGCTCCACACCTTCCACCAAACACCGGGATTGGAAAATGTGGAGTTGGGGTGGAGGACAGATGGTGTTGATATATTTGTATATTCAAAGATGACCGTACAGACTCAAAGTGATGATCTGAGTGACAGACAAAGGGAAAAGAAACATAATTTACTGATCACCTTCAACGTCCCTAGCATGCTGCAGGCATGTCACATATGTTATCTAATGATCCTTCCAAAGTCCCCTTTGACAGAAGAGGAAACAAAGAGATAAGCAATGTAATCAATGTCCTGTAACCAATAAAAGGAGGGTTCAGGGTTCAAATTCAGGTCAGTCTGTCCCCGAAGCCCAGGTATGCCATGGTTTTGGGGGGATCCTCAGAAGCCTTTTGTCACTTGTTGATGTGACAATTGAAGTTCATTCTAATGTCTTTTGTTCCAGTAGAAAGGCCCCCCTGGGGGCAGGTGAATGCTGGTGGGGTGGTACAATGGAAACCATGACCCTCTTTGCAGCTTCAAATTCAGACAAACTTTCCTTCCTGTAGAGAGAAG
>NW_007728846.1:237392-263990 GCF_000696425.1 Galeopterus variegatus | reverse complement strand
GACCGTACAGACTCAAAGTGATGATCTGAGTGACAGACAAAGGGAAAAGAAACATAATTTATTGATCACCTACAACGTCCCTAGCATGCTGCAGGCATGTCACATATGTTATCTAATGATCCTTCCAAAGTCCCCTTTGACAGAAGAGGAAACAAAGAGTTAAGCAACGTAATCAATGTCCTGTAGCCAATAAAAGGGGGATTCAGGGTTCAAATTCAGGTCAGTCTGTCCCCGAAGCCCGGGCATGCCATGGTTTTGGGGGGATCCTCAGAAGCCTTTTGTCACTTAGCTCAGATGTGCCCTGAAAGGATGTTGAAGTGACAATTGAAGTTCATTCTAATGTCTTTTGTTCCAATAGAAGTGTGGTACAATTGAAACCATGACCCTCTTTGCAGCTTCAAATTCAGACAAACTTTCCTTCCTGTAGAGAGAAGATCCAAGTCTCAGGTTGCCTGCTCAGGGCAGGCTGACATTGGTGTTAGAAGCTCTTTTCCTGTAAGTGTTGTGGGGAACCTGATATTTAATGACTTCTCTGATCCGAAGGTGCTGCTAATCTATTATCACCCTGAACATGACACTGGGGCTGTTTGTTTGTTTTTCAGAAATTGGTTGCATCGATTTCTGCCCAAATTTTAAACGTTGCCCAGCTGTCTGGGAGGCATTGAGGCAAAAGAAGACAAGAGCTGATCAAAGACAGAGCAGAGTTTTTCTACACAATGGCATTTGATGAGATGCAGAAAGTCTGCCCAACCCAGATCTTCCTTCTCTTCTCTGGCCTATGGTTCTACTATAAGCATCAGAGTACTTTCAGAACTGGAAAAGCCTGTGGAGACCACCCAGACACACTGGGCAGTGGAGTTGCCAGTGGAGTCTACTGGGACCCAGTAGAGGAAAGTGACTTCCTGAGGCCATACGGGAAGTATTGGCAGCTGTTTCAGTCCTTTAGCCCCAGCGCTAGGCACCTACAAGTCACTCACTAAATATTTCTATATTTATTGATGAGTATCAGAGATAGCACTTGCAAAAAAATAGAATTGTAACACCACGATAGGGAGGTAGGAATTTCTAGTAGAGGAGCCAGTTTAGGAAAGACCTTAGAGACAAGAAAATTGAGGGTGTGGTTCATAAACAGGGAATGCTAAGCTGAGTACAGCATACTTGTGGGGGGACTAATGAGAAATGGGGCAAACAAGATAAATTAGGGCCACATGGTGGAGAACCCTGGATACCAGGGTGAGGCATTGCACCACTCCCTCTGCCCAATTTTCTGATGGCCCCAGACCATTTGCTCAGGATGGCATGTGTGACTTGACATCTCTTGAAATCTGACACCTTCCTTGAATACAGCAATGCTTATTCATCCATCCATTTAGCAAATGTTTACTGAGTGCCTACAACATCAGGCGCTGGGATCCAGTAGGAAACAAGACAAACAAGGCTCCTGACCTCACAACATTTTCACTTCCATGGGATATCAACAAAATATCAACACAAGTAAAAGAAGAACACCGTAGTTACAGAGTNCTTGAATACAGCAATGCTTATTCATCCATCCATTTAGCAAATGTTTACTGAGTGCCTACAAATCAGGCGCTGGGATCCAGTAGGAAACAAGACAAACAAGGCTCCTGACCTCACAACATTTTCATTTCCATGGGATATCAACAAAATATCAACACAAGTAAAAGAAGAACACCGTAGTTACAGAGTGTGCTATATATTAAAGAACAGAAGCAGAACAACATGACTGTAACCAAGTTGTAGGAAGTACAGTACTTTAAATATAATGGCCAGGGAAGGCTTCTCTGAGGAGGTGACATTGGAGCTCAGACCTGAAAAGAAAACGAGATGGAGCCAGCCCCAAAGAGAGATGGAAGAAGCCAGGGTCAGCCAGACAAAACGGCAAGTATAAGACTCTGGAGATGAAATAATGAGATACAAAAATCAGAAATGACCAGGGTAAACTCAGTCATGGATAAAATGAAATGGAAAGGTCATAAGAAGGAGCATTTGGCACTGGGCAAATTAAAAACAGGACAGATTCGAGGTCTGATGAAAGAACAGAGTCTTCTCAATATCTGGGTTAAGATCAGTGGTTCTCAAACTTGAGTGAGCCCAAGAATGAATCATCCAGAAGCTGTGTTAGAAACGCACAGCCCCTGGGCTTCATCCCAAGAGATTTGGGGCATTTTTAGACAAATATGTTGGTTGGCTTTGATGCAAGTCATCCCCAGACACATTTGGAGAACCACTAAATTAAAGACACAAGAAGGGAGGACTGCAGTTGGGCACAGGAGGGGGATGATGAGGAGGGGTGCCAGGGAGGGGAGTGAGTCAGAAGGAGGTTATTTGATTCTACCTTGCCATGACCTGCTTGTACCTGGCTTCTCTGTGCCCACATTGGCAAGCTGAGTCATAATGGCAGTAGTGAATGCTAAAGAACTCGATTGTGGGACCCCTGGAATCCCTGAGGATAGCAGATTAGAGAACTATTATGGGATGGTGGAAAATTATTGCTAACAAGAGCCCAAGACTAGTCATCACACCCACAATTCCCTCCACCACATCCTTTCTGAAATTCAGGTTAGAAGACAACTCCTGGCTTTCCTAGGAGGATGAGGTGTTAAACATAATGCAGTTTCAACAGGCTCAAAGTCCCACTGGACCAGCTGGATGTCATTGTTAGCATGGCGTGGGCTGCTGAGGAGCTCTTCAAAATAGGGCAAAGGCAGTGGCAGAACAATTGGCTGTGTCGTTCCAAACCCATTGGAGAAAATTACACAGAAAGCAAGAAAGAGTCGTTATGATTTATAGAAATATATGTTGCAGATTTCATTAAGATTAAGCCAGCTTTGCAGTTATCACTTGCTGGGTTGTTTGCCTGTTCCTTAATCTCCATTTGCAAATGCTGATTAGCCTCATAAAGAACTCCTGGTGACCAGAAGCAAACCCAACCCTCACCTTGCTTTCTTCTCTCCAGAACTCCAGTCAAGGAGATGCTTACCTAGGAACGCAGCCTGGAAAAGACATCAAGATAGAACTTCTCAAGGNACATTGGCAAGCTGAGTCATAATGGCAGTAGTGAATGCTAAAGAACTCGATTGTGGGACCCTGGAATCCCTGAGGATATCAGATTAGAGAACTATTATGGGATGGTGGAAAATTATTGCTAACAAGAGCCCAAGACTAGTCATCAAACCCACAATTCCCTCCACCACATCCTTTCTGAAATTCAGGTTAGAAGACAACTCCTGGCTTTCCTAGGAGGATGAGGTGTTAAACATAATGCAGTTTCAACAGGCTCAAAGTCCCACTGGACCAGCTGGATGTCATTGTTAGCATGGCGTGGGCTGCTGAGGAGCTCTTCAAAATAGGGCAAAGGCAGTGGCAGAACAATTGGCTGTGTCGTTCCAAACCCATTGGAGAAAATTACACAGAAAGCAAGAAAGAGTCGTTATGATTTATATAAATATATGTTGCAGATTTCATTAAGATTAAGCCAGCTTTGCAGTTATCAGTTGCTGGGTTGTTTGCCTGTTCCTTAATCTCCATTTGCAAATGCTGATTAGCCTCATAAAGAACTCCTGGTGACCAGGAGCAAACCCAGCCCTCACCTTGCTTTCTTCTCTCCAGAACTCCAGTCAAGGAGATGCTTACCTAGGAACGCAGCCTGGAAAAGACATCAAGATAGAACTTCTCAAGGCACCTGGAGGCCAAAGAGGTAGAGACACACCAGTATAAAATCTGCTTCAAGTCAGAGCTATCCCTAGGGTTCCAGGTAGGGCAAAAAACAAGCTCTTCTCCTCTCTGCATTGTCCACCTACAGAAAGGACACTCAGGCAGGGGGCACTTGGAGAGGACAAAGCGGCTGATGGTGACTCTTGACGTCAGCCTAGCAGTCACTCAACAATTCATTTAAATTCATTTATTAGGCTGTAGATAACAGGCAGTGAGATGCCTGGGATACATATCTGCATGTTCTGCATCCACAAATCCAACCAACCAGAGACTGAAAATATTGAAAATAAACCAAAGAATTAAAAATTATAGTACAGCAATAAAAATAATAGAAATAAAATATATACTTTATTAAGTAATTACTTATAAGTAATGGAGAGATGATTTAAAGCATACAGGAGGCGAGCTGGCCTGTTAGCTCAGGTGGTTAGAGCATGGTACTGGTAACACCAAGGTCAAGAGTTCAGATCCCTTTACCAGCCAGTTGTCATAAAAGGGTATATGGGAGGATGTGCGTAGGTTATATGTGAATAATATGGTATTTTATTATCAAGGACTTGAAAAGGGTATATGGGAGGATGTGCGTAGGTTATATGTGAATAATATGGTATTTTATTATCAAGGCCTTGAGCATCCACACATTTTGGTATCCTTGGGAGTCCTAGAACCAATCCCCATGGATACTGAGGGACGACTATACCAAAATTACGTATCCTAAAGGAATTCAATCTGGTTTAGAGACTGGTACGTAAACATGATCTCATGTTGGAAATCATAATAGTGCTAAACGTGGTGGAGGGATCTGGGGTTTTATCAAGCAGGCTGGAAATTTTCAAGTCTTTGAGAAATACCATTTTTTATTTTTCCAAATAAGGTCTTATGCAGATCTTCACAGGGTTGCTGGAGTGATCATTCCAAAATGTCAATCTGACCATGTCACTCCTTGGCTTAGGGCAAAGGTCTGCAAATTTTTCTATAAAGAGCCAGTTGGTGTATATTTTAGATTTTGTGGGCCAGACAGCCTCTGTCTCAACTGCACAACTCTATGCTTATAGTGCTAATGAAGCCAGACACAGTAATTAAATAAATGGCATGGCTGTGTTCCAACAAAATTGCATTTACAAAAACAGGCAGTGAGCCAAATCTGGCCCATGGGCTATAGGTTGCCCCTGGCTTAGAGTCACTCAGCATTTCCCATCCCCTTATCATGGGATGCTAGACTTTTCACAATATGAGCCCCAACACCTAGTTGACTGCTCTGTGCCTGCTCCACACACCCCCATCCCCCGCATCCTCTCCTCTAGAACTTTGCTCGCGCACTTTTCCATGGTCCTTCTCAATGTTGTGTCTTTGTGCATGCTGTTTACCCAATCTGAATTGTCTTTCCTTCAACTGTCAATGAAAATGATATTTATTCTTCATGTTTTAGCACACATGTCCCTCATCTCACTTTTTTTTTCTGCAGCACCTGGTTATTTGAAAATTTTGATTATTTTCATGCCCATCTATCGCAAAAGCAGGGACCACATTTTTAATTCTCTGGATCTCAGTTCCCAACACTAAGAAATATTTGATGAATGAAACATACCCCAAGAAACGAGGTAAATCCAGTCTCTAAACCAGATTGAATTCCTTTAGGATACGTAATTTTGGTATAGTCGTCCCTCAGTATCCATGGGGATTGGTTCTAGGACTCCCAAGGATACCAAAATGTGTGGATGCTCAAGTCCTTGAACTAAAGGGAAACACATTCTATCCCTGGGTCTTGCTGAATTAGAAGTGCCATAGTCTATTGCAAGGAACTATCATCCCCTCAGTCGGATCCACACCTCTAAAATTTAGCCCTGGTCCAGAAGCAGCTGATCCAGATGCATTCTTGTTTTTTTGCAACTCTGAGTTAGCCCTGCTCTGAGTTTCTGTTTCTGTGGCTTCTGCTGCCAACTCTACTTATTTCAGGAAAGAAATTAGAATCTGCTTCAAAGCTTCTGAGCCCCCAAGATCCTGTCTGGAGAGCCTTCCTCTTTCCATATTCCTCTTCCTTTTCTTTCTCCCTTCATATCTTCTTTCTTTCTTTTTTTTTTAACCTCTACTATACCCCAAACTCTAAAGTAATGGGTGCAGAATTGCGGAGGGTCATTCCAACACTTTTATTTAATAACTAAAAATTTTGCTTAAAATTGCTTATTCAACACATATTTTTTGAGCACTTTCCATGTATTTAGGACACACCCATAAACAATGTAGTTGTACCTGAACTTCTCAAGAAGCTCAGTTTATTGGGGGAGAAAGCAAGTGAACTGAACAGGCAATTCGACTACAGATTGTTAAATGTTACAGAAGAAGGCAGGGGTGGTGGAAGAAGGAGCTTTAAACCCAAACCTGGGGTGGCAGGGAAGTGGAAAGTCAGCTAATGCTTCCTAGATGAAGTGACATCTTAGGCACAGTATGGAGTGACCATACTTGGCAGGAGTTAGCCAGGTGAGTGGGGACAAGGAACATACCAGGGAGGAGAGACAGAAAAACAAAAACCTGTGAGTGAGAAAGAGGCATGAATTCAGGGAACAGAGAGTAACTCAGTCTCCAGGAAAGCTGTGCATGTTCAAAGTTCGTGGTGAGTTTCATAGGAGCTGACATCACCATCCCAGGAGTGGGATCTGGTGAGCGGGGGCCCCTGCAGAAGTCTCAGGAAGAGGCAGTACTTGGAGTCAGTGGGATGACTGCAACACAGTCCCAGCCAGCCTGGATCAGAGCAGGGCTGGGCCATGACCAGTTCCTAAGCCAAGAACCTTCACGCATTCAACAGACATGAATGAGCCAGTGTGGGGTGGAGGGAGATACAGCAATGAGACAGACAGACAGACAGGGAGAGGAAAGTTTCCAGAAGCCCGTCAGTCAGGGTTGAGGTTGGGGCAGGTGCTCAGGATCAAGTTCTAGCACCAGCAGAGGCACTGAAGAAGGGGTCTGTCCAAAAATAAGACAGAATGGGAAAAACAGAGAAGAGAAAAGAGAGACCCCCAGGTGTGGGAATCAGGGTAGAGAGCCCTAACCCCAGGTGCCACTCACTGGTATACTGAAACTCACCGTTATTCTATTCTGACCTTGCTTGGACACCACTGGCTTTTTTTTTTTTAATGGTTATATTCCATTATCCTTTATTGGAAATTTACCCAAAGTATTACAATCATGAATTATCATTTGCCATTTTATTTTTGATACTCAAATCAGGATAATTAATATTTTCAACAATAGACAATGTAATTTTTCTTCGTGATACCACTACTACTTTACAATTGGCTCTTGAAGTCGGGAATGCTGAGCTGGTGTTATCTATAATAGCCCTGAAGGGTACAACAACCCCAAGCCCCAAAACATCATCGATTTTGTTAGTAACACACCTTCCCTCTCTTTCAACACAAGGCTACGATCCATCCTTTGAAATTAAAAAGGAAAAACAGAAAAAAACAAAAAACAAAAAAAACATAGTCAAGTCAAGTCCTTTTCACTGAGATTCTTTTTAGCTTCCTTCCTTAACCTTCAACATTCTCTCCGTGAACACCTCAGTCAAGTCCTTTTCACTGAGATTCTTTTTAGCTTCCTTCCTTAACCTTCAACATTCTCTCCATGAACACCTCGCAATTCTTTTTAGCTTCCTTCCTTAACCTTCAACATTCTCTCCGTGAACACCTCGCAGAGCCTCTTTCTAAGCCTTTAGGGCTCTGGGGTTAGAGTTCAGCTCTTAATTGAGCCTCGCCACACCAAGCACAGACAACAAAGGCTGTCTGCCAGGCAGGATTTACATATTCAGCAGCCCAGTTTCTCTTTTCTCTCCCCCATTCAAGACAGAAGGGCCTGCAGAAGCCTTGATCTTCGAGTGGTCTGTGGCCGTGAGGGGCAGAGATAAAACTGCTTTGTCGAGGACCCAAGGGAAGACCGAGCTGTGGCTGCCTGAGTCTTATCAAAAGAAAAACAGTTACAGCACTTATATTTTTTTTAATAAGTAATGCAGGAAAAAACTTGGAAGTAAGAATATGAAATTAAATTTGCCAAATATGCTGAGAGTTGGTCCTTGGGGAAACTTTATCTCCACCGCCTAGCCAGACAACATCAACTTTGGGGGCGCCAGGCGATTACTTCGTGGCACAGATTCAATTTGTTCTTGTGTGGACAATATTATCTGGCATAAAAAACAGGAAACCTCAGTACATATCTTAGTAAACACAATTCCAAATTGTGAGGAAGGAATCCTAACAGCCCTTCATCAATGTACACAGCATCCTGCTTTGCATTGCAACCAGTAAAGGCACAGGACCTGCCCAAATCTCCCAATTGCTGGGTCTTGTCGAGCAGCGTGGGAAGGGCTGAACCGGAAAGAACAGGCATCGTCTAGTGTTCCAAAATGATTAAAAGTAAAAGGGAAATAAGCCATGTACAGAAAGGTAAATGCCACATGTTCTCATTCATATGTGGAAGCTAAGAAAAGTCGATCTCATAGAAATATAGAGTGGAATAATAGTTTTTAGAGTTTAAGTAGGGGAAAGAGGAGGGAGAGGTAGGGAGAGGTTGGTCAAGATACAAAAATACAGCTGGAAAAAGGAGGAATAAGTTTTAGTGTTCTGTAGTACTGTCGGGCAACTACAGTTAACAACAATTTATCATAGATTTTCAAATAGCCAGAAAAGAGAAAGTCAAATGTTCCCAACACAAAGAAATGACAAATGTTTAAAGTGATGGATATGCTAATTACCTTGATTTGACCATTGCGCATTGCATGCATGCGTCCAAATTCCACCCTGCACCCCTTACAACTATGTGTCAATCAAAAATAAAATTAAATTACATTTAAAAAGAGTGGGTCTCTGGTAGTTTATTCCTTTTTCTTTTGTAGATTGGCATTTCTTACAGTTTAGGCTGCATCATTTGTGGGAAATAGTGAAATGTACTAATGTGGCATGTTCATAAAGACCATAAAGCCAGTTTTATTTTCCCCAGAATGAATTTTTGTCATTTTAGGGACTAATTTTCACTCCCTTGCATGTATAAACATACACACAGTCCCTTATCCAAAACTATGATAATACCATTTGGAAGAATGATATGGCATAATCACGGAGCCTGCACCAATTTCAGGCAAATGTCAAATACTGTTCAGGGGAGAGGAAGCAGATCTTCAGATAAGTTGCCCAGTAGAGAGAAGGAAGTAAAGAACAGGCTGGGGACCTACTGGTCCTTTCTCTACGTTAGTTCACTACACTTTTGTCAGATGCCAGGCACTGGGTGTTGGCAGCACAAAGGCAGCAGCCACTCCATGTGCCAAGCTCTGCCTTCAGTAGATGCTTCACTCCAGATGACACATGATCATTTAAGTACTATCTTACCAATGTTCTAGGCCACTAGGTTTCTTTATATATATAATTTTTTTATATAATAGATCATTTTTTTTCAGGTTTATTCAAATGTTTCAATGCCAGGTAGTAGAAACACCCAGTTTATATTCTATTTTTCCCCCAACCTCTCCCCAACCTCACTCCCTCTTTCTACCTCCACTTCCCCCAGCCCTGGGTCCCTCTGCAAGTACAACACACTACTGTGGCCTTTCTTTCCTCCCTCCTTTCTCTCTTAGTTTCCACTTATAAGTGAGAACATCTGGTATTTTTCCCTCTGTGCCTGGCTTATTTCACTTAATATAATTTTCTCCAAGCTCATCCACATTGCTCAAATGGCAGAATTTCATTCTTTTTTTATGGCTGTTTTCTGTTCTAGTAACCACGCTTCCTTGCCTTCAACCCAGCCAGATAATATAACCTACACCAGATTTCCACCTTTAAGAGTCTAATGCCTGTGATCATTTCTGCTGCCAAATATTGTATCCATCAGGGTTTAGTTGTAGATGACAAGATTACTCCTTTAACAGTTTTTGAGAGAATTGGAACAAGGAATTATTGGAGGAGCTCAAGGAGCAAGCTATAGAATTGTCCTCCCAGAATGATTTCCAGAATAGCACTGCAGAATTGGCCCTGAGAGGAACTACCACCTCTACCGTAAGAAGGATGCTGATGGCTAGGAAAGCACAGCAGAGACTCTTGGTTCCAGGGTCAAGTCCAGTTTGCAGGGTCATTGCCAGCAAAAGAACACATCCTATGTTATAACCTTCCCTGCCTAACTTAGGCCTCATTCAGGTATTGCCAAGTATTTCTGATTGCAAAGCCAAAATCATATCCAATTCTTTAGCTGCAGGGGAGTCTAGGAAATACCATTTTTAGTTTTCCAGTGTTTGCAGCACAAAGGAAAGAATATGTGAAGGAAGCTTCCAGCAGATACAGAAGAAGCCAATCTGCAGTATTTGTTTCCCCACCACCACAGGTTCCATCCAAGTTAGGAGTCAATTAGCCAAGTATCTGCTGAGGTGTCATTGTGCACAATGCTCCTTGGAGGGTACAGAGATGTGTGAGGTGTGTCTAAGGCATGGTGTTCATTGGTTTCACAAACCAGCTGAATTAATGCACTGGAATAAATATTCCCCTTCAAAGCGGAACACTTTGCAGATCTTACATGGTACAGTCTTGTTTCAGACCTTTTGTGGACCCTCCTCTCAGTAGTGGCCTGGACTTTATGAGTATAAACTAATATGTACACTGGGAAATCAGGCTCATGATTCTAAAGTCGTACCTATCAGAGTATCAGATCACGTTTGGTATGTCCCAGGCACTGTGCCGTTATTTTTACATGCATCGTCTTACTTCAATTGCACAAAAACTGTCCTGTGAAGTGGGTGCAACGCTCATTTCCATTTTACTGCGAGACATAGAAGCTCAGAAAAGTTAAGTGACTTTTTCAAAGTCACATGCTTCCGAAGTGTCAGGGAGGAGATGGAAGCTGAAGACTTTGTGGCTTCAAATACCATTTGCTTCCCATAACTAAGAGAATGGAGGTTTTCCTCCATCCTGATAACCCACCGTATCTCTCAGGCTTGGATCCCAGTGACTTTCAACAGTTCACAAATAGGACATCCTTTCTCAGTGCAAAACATGTCTTTGATCAGTTATTCTTACTAAAAATATTCAAGTGAATATACCATTGGATCTGCAGCCAGTCGTAAGGAGAGGAAGCAGAAATGTTCTGAATCATGGATTTATTACTTTAATATACTGACAGCTTCCCTAGGTGACTATCTGAGAAAGGGACAGTAATAAGCCATGTACAACAATCAAAAGGTGTATAATCAATAATCATTTGATATATAAGGTGAAGTATGTTTATTTAAAATTTAGATATATTACTCCATTATCACACCTTGGTAACATTTGGCCCCTGTTCTCATGACATATATAATGTGTTCCTTCCTTCCTCATACAATAAGTATAATATTGACATCAAATACATGAGCTTGGTTTAGTATTGATTCCTGTCTCAGCCACTTACTAGTAATGGGGACTTGAGCTAGTTATTTATTCCCTCTTAAGCCTCAGGTTTTTTTTCATAAGTAAAATGGTGATAATAATAGCATCTACCTCACAAGGTTATTCAGAGTTGTTGAGTAGATTAAGTCTGATAATCCATGGGAAGCATTAGCATACCCTTAGGTACATAGTAAACACTGAATAAATAAATTTGAGATATTATTTATTATTTATCACATGCAAAACTCTGCACTAGGTGCCCTGAAAGTTCTTACCTTCACTAATTCAACAAACATTTACCAAGCACTGGGGATTACAAAGAATTCTGATATAGTTTTAGCCCTCTAGGAGCACACTGTGTGGTGTAAGAGACAGATTGGTGAACAAATCAATGGAGTTAAAGTCTATAGTATCTGTCTGCGGTGCATACTGTCTTGGGTGCAGAACAGGCATGGGAGAGAGTAGTCAGTTCTATGTGGCTATTATGTCTGGGGGGGTTTCAGAAAAGTGAAGTTTGAGATAAGTCTAGAAAGATGGCTTTCGGGGGGGTGGGGAGGAAATCCATGCAGAAAAAAAAAAAAAAAAGAAGAGAAAAACTAAGCTGACATGAAAGGAAATGTAGGTAATAGAGAAAATCTCAAGCATGGGGTGGGAGGGAGATGGATATAGGGTCTGGTGGGAAATCGCCATAAGCAGTTACAAACAATGTCAACTAGCATTGCTAAAACCATATAAATCCCAGTGCTCCGTGTGGTCCAGTCCCTGTACAGAGTCACATTCAAGGAAGAGTCTCATTGCCAAGAGGTAACAAATGACAATCAAATTTTTCCAAGCCATCTTACTTAAAAATGTCAAGGGGTAGTAATGCAACTGATTTCAAGAACTCCTAATAATCTTTTTAAAGTTTATGTCCCTCTCCCCAAAATGTCACACTCATTGCAACCACAAAACTTTTCTTTCCTTTCTCTACTCCCCACATCCCTACGTGTAATTCCTTCACTGCCATGCTCCTACTTCCTCCAGCTCAGCCACACCACTCCCTACACACCTGCTTTGCTCACATCTGCTGGCCGTCCGGGCAGAGCTAAGGTGGAATTCTCAGCCTCATTGTGCTTATAAGACAGCATAGACAGGGCACTGATTCACTGGTAGAGCTCATGTAGTTTAAGGAGAAGGAACCGTCCTCTAGTTCAGTGGCTCATAAAGGCAGCAAATGATGCATGAGTTGGAATTACACTGTTTGAGAAGGTTTGGACAGATGGAAAAGAAAGAAAAGGTCATTTTGAAGGAGAGGAAGGGTGGGTAGACCCAGCATCAATGCAACATCTCCGTGCGTTGGGGACAGCTGTGTTCATTTTGCTCTTTGCACTCCTGTGATGAAGGTTTTCTGAGCCATCACAGCAGTTTGGAGGTGAAAGGGACCTCAGATATTCTATCATCCAGCCCTCTGGCTATAGAGATGAGATTAAGGCCCAGAGAGAAAAAGGACACACAGATTCTTGTTTAAAATTCCAAAATTTACTCTACCTGAAAATCACTTCTTCAACCAGAACCACACCTTTAGATTCATCATCCCCAGGAAACTATGATGTTACTAGTTATGAGTGTGAATATGTAGAGTCCCAAAATATATGAAATAGGTGGGTATGTATTTGTGTGTTCCTTTTAAAAGGGATGGACTCCCCGGGGTGTATGCTTCAGGATTTGTCCTGCCAAGGATGTAACTGGGAGGAAGGCAATGTATGGTGAGAGTTTTAAGGATTGGGACTAATTCTAATTCTTCCTGGGCTTTACCTCTCACAAGTGGTGTGGCATTGGTTAGTCACTTAGTCTCTCTGAGCCTCAGCTTCCCCATCTGTAGGAAGGAGTGTGCAACTGCATCATCCTCTCTGTTGTAAGAATTGATGGAGATAATGTATGCAGAGCCCTTAGAAGAGGACCTGGCCCTGAGTTCCCGCTCAGTAGGTGGTAGCTAATATTATTAGATCTGTTGAACAAACAAATTCTGCAGGTGCCTTGCAGTGAAGACATTCAAATACATTGAGTGTCCATTTCAATCTTATTTATTGTGCTTATCTTGTCCTCCAGGCCATGGTCAGTATTTACAGGCAAGGACTCTGTTGGCAGCATTGGCATCAATCATTGGACCACCTGGGGGCCTTTAGGCTGTCCCTTCCTTAAGGTGGCCATGCACACAGCCCACAGGGGGACAGAAGGGGCCTGTCCACTGTGCTTGGCATGAGACGTGTGGGCAGCAGGGCTGGCAAAACCTCCATTCTGGCTGGGCGAGGTAAGCTAGCAGATGTTGATTCCAGCACAGACACTGCCCAGGAGAGCAGCAGTCACTGGTGTCAGGATTTGCTAATTGCGTTGCCTCCTGGCATAGCATTCCCACACAGCCCTGGGATAGCTGTTGCATTAGAAAAGAACCCTTCCTGCCTCTCATTTTGTGGCAATTTCTTTCCCAGAGACAAAGCCTGGCTCAGTTACAAGATTTGGTTTACAGAAAAAGACTCTTGTGCTGTGCTGAGTTTTCCAGCTGGGCCGCTCTTTAGACTAAAGAAAATTGACTTGGCCAAGTTCACCTGGTGAAACCACAAATTCAGTGGGGTTTTCTTTCCATCTGGACACCAGCTTTTTCCACAAAACCTTCCCTCTTAAAGGAAAGATACATTGATCATTTTGTTCACTTCCTACCAGAGAACTCACAAACACACACACAACTTTTAATCTTGCATGTTTACTATAATGTTTCTCCCTCTATATTTCAAGCATGGCTGTGTTTCATAGTGGGAAGGGTCTGGCCTTTGCCATCAGAAATCTTGAGTCTGAATTCTGGTTCTGCCACACCTTAGTTTCATGACCTTGGACAAGTGATTTCCCTTGTTGGGGCTTAGTCACCTTGAGGGTAAACTGCGGATGCTGCAAAGATTAAAGGAGATGAGGTATGTAAATTACAGGTTATTGTGCCTGGAGCATGGTAAATGCTCATTAAATGTCCCTACTACTATTTCATGTAATTAGTTGCAGAACAAATATAGTCACATGTCTTTTAATAGTGCAATTAATGTCTCAAACTTCCCATATACATAGATTACCAAGAAGCCCCGAATTTCCTACTGGGACCCTTTCCATTGTCCCTGAATGATCAAAGAATGCTGGATCTGCACGAAGGAAGTGATTCTGCCCCCAAATGCTTCCCAGAGAGCTGGAGAATCCAGTCAACACTTCACCACCATTTTCCACTATTGCTTCATACAGAGTTGGTGTTAAAACCTGGGCCTACATTGTTCACTGAGCCCTTGTATTGCTTCAGGGATACCAATGCTAGTCCAGCAGTTTTTCCAGGATGTGGAGATGGAGAGCAAGGCATTCTCCATCTCCAGTGCAATGCCACCATGGGCCTATCCTCTAGGGATGGCAACACTTTAATTGCAGGTGCCAGTACTGACCCTTGTGTGGGCTCCAGGTAGTTAGTGTTAATTGAGCTCAGGATGTCTTATGATATATATATGGTTTTCAAAAAGTTCATGAAAATATTTGTATTATCTTTTAATTCCATTTTTTCCAATGAACATTTGAAGTACCCTTGTGTGTGTGTGTGTGTGTGTGTGTGTGTGTGTGTGTGTCTTGTCTCAGTTAACACTAACCAACTACAGTCCATACAAGGATCAGTACTGGCATTGCAGTTAAAGTATTGCCGTTCCTGGAGGATGGGCTTGTGGTGGCATCCAAGACTACAGATGTGCATTGCTCTGGGGATAGATAGATAGGTAGAAAGATAGATACATAGATAGAGATCACATATTGAATTGGAAATACACACACACATTCACACATACACCAACACATACTGAGCATTAGGCATGGGTGCCTAGATTATCACATTTAATCTGTATAACCACAGTCTTAGTCTTCTTGGGCTGCCATAATAAAATACCATGGACTGGGTGGCTTAAGCAAGAGAAATTTATTTCCTCATGGTTTAGAAGTCCAAGATCAAAGTGTTGGCAGATTCAGTTCCTGGTGAGGGCCCTCCTCCTGGCTTGTAGACAGTCACCTTCTCACTGTGTGCTCACATGGCCTTTCCTCCATGCCTGCATGCAGAGAGAGAGAGAGAGACAGGTGTCTCCTCTTATAAGGGTACTAATCCCATCATGGAGGCTACTTTTTCATGACTTTATCTAACCCTAAATTCCTCCCAAAGGTCCCATCTCCAAATACCATGACACTGTGGCTTAGGTATGAATGTGGGTGGGGACACATGCATTCAGTCCGTAACAACCACCCTAGGAGTTAGCTTCCATTATTATTCCCATTTTACACATAAGGAAACTGAGGCATAAAGAGGTGAAGTAACTTGCAGTCACTGGCAAGAAGCAGGTTTGAGTTATCTGGGTTACAGAGTCTAATTCGGGATTCTGAGTTCTTATTTTATCTAATTATTTTTGAGCTGAACTGGGTCCTTAGATTACAGCTCTTTGGCACTCTGGTGCTCAGCCTGTATCCCCACACTGCCTGGGTGGCTGAGGCAGGGGTGGACAGAGTCTCTATCTGGTGCAGTCCCAGGGACATGCCTTCTCCTCAGACAGTTCTGACCGGGTGTTGAGGCCATGTCTCCATTCTGGTCTTTCCTCTTCGTGGTGAGCCACTAGAGGCAGTTTGGTCTTCTCTCCTGCCAACAGACCTCCATCAAGATCATTTTATTTCATCATTTTAAGCTTCATCAACACTGAAACTTCAAAACCACAGCCTCAGAATAAGTGCTGTCTCCTTCCCCACCCCAGACTCCTTACACCCCACGCGAATGTGCTCCTCCCATCACCCAGCGTCTGGCTATGTGTTGCTACTGACGCTGCTCCTTGTCATTACACGTTATTTCCCCAACAAGAGTTCAAATTCATTGGTGCCTCAGGAGGTAAAAAATAACAGAATCTGGTCGAGAGGCTCAGAACACATACAGTGTGCAGATGCACACAGTGAGGTGTGCAGATTCTGATGACAGGTGATCTGTGTCTTAATACAGTTGCCTCCTGCGTGTCCTTGGACAATTTTTTGGCCCTCTCTGTGCCTCTATCCCCACATCTGAAAAATGGGGGTCCTGATGATAACTCACAGAGCTGTTGGGAGGATTAAATGTGATACAAGTCAAGCACTAAGAACAGTGCTTGGCATATACAAAGCATGCCACAAATGTGAGCTAATATAAATATGAGTCCTAAATGTGTCACTACTTACCTATCTGACTGTGGACAATTCATTGTCTCTCCAGATTTGACTTTAATGCAACAGATGGAAATAAAACCTTGTTATGCCTCATGAGAACTGGTTTCCAGTTCCAATCTGTCTCTAATCAGCTATGGATATTGGCAAATAATTCTGTCTCACTGTGTCTCAGTGTTGGTGCCTATAAAACAAGAGAACAGAACCAAGTCATCACTAAAATTCGATTTGTGTAAAAATATATGTTCCTATTATCTTAGCATATTGCTGGGTACAGGGTAGGTCTTCAATAACAATGATCCTTTAAATCCACAATATATTTTTTATTGTTCGTATGTAATTACGATGACTTCATGGGGTGGTATCAAATGGGGGTATACTTAAAAGTTCCAGTTGCCGTGTACAGCAACCCTGTGAAAGAATACCACCGACAGGAACAGCTGCCATTGTTTCAGTGCTTACTATGTTCTGTCTTAAATACTTTAATGTCACCACTGTGGTGCTCTGAATGAGGTACTATCCTTATTCCCATTTTTCAGATGAGGAAACCAAGGCTCAGAGGTTTAAGGGACATGTTTAGTGTTGCACAACTAGCAAATGGTGAAGCTAGAGCTGAAGAAAAGTGTTTAAGAAGATGACCATTCCATAGACAGGTAGTTATTAATGAACCTGCTTCTTCTGAAGATGGAGACTCTGAAGCCCAGTCGGGAAACAATGCGCCCAAGCTCACTTATAATGTAGCGACACAGCCGAGACCAGAATCCAGCTTTCTCGCCCGTCATCTGGAGTGTGCTGCACTGTGCAGCTTCTCAAACCCAATTGCTTATGGAATAAATGAATACAAATGAGGGCTGATTTGTATTCATTTCCAGCTAACCAGCAGATTTACACCCTCTCCACTGCACACCTCCAACAAACATATTCTCATGCATACTCTTTTGGGGCTTCAGGGATCTGTCCTCTCCCTCTGACTTGCTCCTTGGCCCTAGGAAAATGAGATAATAGCCCTGTCTGTGAGCATATCAGTACCAGACTGCAACAAGGGCCACGGTCTGCACTGGGGAAGTGGTGGCAGATGCTATGACTTTACCTGGTAGGGAAGTCAAAGACAAAGGTCCCTAAGTGTCAATGACAGAACTACCCAAGACAAAACAAGCCACAATAATTCTCAGGGCTGGTGGCAGTTGTGAGAGGCCTTGGAAGGAATTTCCCAGGCTAATTAAATGTGAAATAATACATAAAGTGCGTGGTATGAAGGGTGGAGGAGGAAGCACTGTGCTCTTCCTGTTTAGTGTGTCTACATTCATGGGGCATCTGTCATTTTGATACCAAGTCTCAGGCAACATCCTTGAAGGAGAAATCCAGGTAAGAAGTTCTGCTCTGCTTGAAATATAGAATAAAGATTTTATTGGAAAAATTAATGAATACATTAATGAAAGATAAGTAATAGGGCGGAAGGTCCAATTATGAGTTCAGTGGATGTTGAATTAATTCATCTATTCGTTTAGTCATTTAGGTCCTACGTAGCTGCAGTAATGCCAGGTTAAGTGACAGAGTTCACAATTAAACAAGTCTCTATACAAATCCTTACACTGC
Organism: Galeopterus variegatus; assembly: GCF_000696425.1. NCBI lineage: Eukaryota > Metazoa > Chordata > Mammalia > Dermoptera > Cynocephalidae > Galeopterus > Galeopterus variegatus. The sequence goes on along the minus strand of NW_007728846.1, from coordinate 246,036 downwards.
CCCTCACTAGTTCCATCAACCTGCAATGGTTGTTATCTACTCTAATCCTGTTTCCTTATGTACTGTATACATTTATTTATAACACTTCCTTGAAAATTAAGTGAATCCTATATAAAATAATTCAGTAATCACCACACCCATTTTGACAGATCTATGCAATTTTTTGATGATACGAATATGCCTCAGAAAGTTGCTTTGAATCGTGTGTATGACTTATTCATGCTTTCATGCAGCAAGCCTGTTTTTCGGAGGAGCAGGTTTGGTCTTCCCATCAAACCGAAGGGAGCATGCCAGCCAGCTCAGAAAGGCTAAGTTCAACCTGAACAGCGGAAGACATTATTTAAGACTGAATAACTCTGCTCTGGGAGCTGTACTAAGGTTAAAATTTTGCTTGTTGGTATAGTTGTCCTGTTAGCACCAGAGAGCAAAGTCACATCTCTCTGTCTGGAGACCCCCACTCCTGGGGTGGAAAAATGGGGACCTAGAAGGTAGACTTTGGTCAGGGTGGGAAGAGAACTCCCCTCTGGTTCCCTGGGCACTTAGAGTCTTGTGGCTGGGAATAGCAACACATTCAAGGATACTCTCATTAATGAAAGGGTGTACATGGTGCTGTGACCTGTGGAGGTATTCTGGGGAGCTAGTCACCCTGGGGGGAGTCTCATAGGGTGGGTCTCAGCTACTAAGGTTAAAATTTTGCTTGTTGGTATAGTTGTCCTGTTAGCACCAGAGAGCAAAGTCATATCTCTCTGTCTGGAGACCCCCACTCCTGGGGTGGAAAAATGGGGACCTAGAAGGTAGACTTTGGTCAGGGTGGAAAGAGAACTCCCCTCTGATTCCCTGGGCACTTAGAGTCTTGTGGCTGGGAATAGCAACACGTTCAAGGATACTCTCATTAATGAAAGGGTGTACATGGTGCTGTGACCTGTGGAGGTATCCTGGGGAGCTAGTCACCCTGGGGGGAGTCTCATAGGGTGGGTCTGAGTCTGTAGAACCACATCTCGGAAGTTTAAAGTTCTTAATATGCCAAAGTGATTTATGTACACGTAACTTTTGAGATATTAATATAAATGTGATGATAACGTGTCCCCTCAGATAGGAAACCCAGAAAAGCTACACCAGAGAGGTTGCATTTATTTTTATTTCATGGGAATTGAGAACTGCATAACAAGTACAATTTCTGTAATCGCACTAACTTCTAGAAAGCTCAGAGGAAAATTTTTCATCAACTCAAATATTCATTGAAAAATGTTTACTGAGTGCCTACCCTGGGCCAGATTTTCAATGTCTGTTTCCTGGCTGCACTGTTCTTTTCCTTTTAAAAAAAAAATGTTTCTAATTTATGCTATCTTGTCTTTTTTTATGTTCTCTTGTAAGAAGCCTGAAATTCTCTCTGAAACAAGGCAGGGTATAATTAAACTGTGCAATACAACTGCTAAAGGAAGTTGACACCATCTTAAGATGCATTAATCATCATTTCTTAACATTTGTATAGCTTTACAATTTACAAAGAAATTTTACATCTATTACCTCATCTGATTTGCATAGTGATGCTTTGAGGTAAACAGGGATTATTATCCCCATTTTATCAAGAAAAAAGCTGAAGCTCAGTGTTGTTAAGAGATTTGCTTAAAGTGTGTGAATCTTGGACTTAAATCCACTACAATCACACTTACTCCAGTTTTCTTTCCATTATACCAAGCTGAATGCTATTATGGAATATAATATTCTCACTGTGCCCAGAGGAGGCCAGACCACATTTGGACTACGATGCACAATTCTGTAAGCCTTATTGTATCTGCAGAAAAGAAGGATCAAGAAGATGAAGAGTCTGAATGCCATGTTATAAGGAGAATTATCAAAGGACCTAGGAAAAATAGCCTGAAGGATAGAATTCTAAAGTAGGCATGATAGCTGTCCCAAAGAATTGTACTTTGTAGGAGGGCAACCACATCTAAAATTTCATGTGGCAGAAATTGAGCTAGTGGATAGATGGCAGAGGAACCCCATGAGGTTCCACCTGCCTGTGGATCGCTTCTCCAACATCCATTCCACCTGTGTCAGTAAGAATAATTTTGACTTCAGCAAACAAAATCCCAACTCAAACAGCGTTAAACAATGCGGATATTACCGTCTCACCTAGCTGAAAATAAGGAGTTATGGGTGGAGAGGGGTTTAAGCATGGAACTCTTAGGAGCTCAATAATACCACTGATTACTGGGTCTTTCCATTTCCTTTCTGCTATCAGAAACTATAGCTTTGTTCTAAGGATGACATTATTATAGTCACAAAATGACTGCTGGTGGCAATCAGAACTGTATACTGGCTATTCATCTCTATCAGAAAGAGAGAGAAACTTCTTCTCCAAGTACAGAATATAATCTTTCCCCTCTGCCTTATTTGTTTAGTTTAGGTTATGGCCTAATCCCAGACTAATCACAGGCACCAGGAGAGTTCCATGCATGGATTAGATTAGGCTAATCAGGAGTTAACCGTGGAATTTACCCAGGGATAAAGTGCCTTTCTCTGAGTCTCATGGACTGCATGGCAGAGGAATAGACACATGGATGAAATCTGGTTTCTGTTGGAAGGCTGGAAGGATTGTAGGGTAGCCAAGAACATTTGTTACACTCCCCTTCCACATCACAATGGCTTTGGGGCCCTTGACTTAGGCTAAGTCACTTGCCATGTTTCATGATCCTGGCCCCATGAATTATGAGGTCTTAATCCCGTCTAGTCAGAGTAAGCCTCATGACTTATTCCAGCTTGATTAGCTGGAATAAAAGCTCTTTCTCTCTTCCACTAAGAAATGATGATGTGTGGCTAGAAGGCCCTAAAACTGCTCTTGTCATTTTTTATTATTATAAAGAAAAAGCAGCCTAAGGAGAGTACCGACACATGGAGGATGTCAGTGCAAAAAGTATTGCCAAGAAATGGGGCCGGAGCTCTGAGGACACCATGAACCTCTGACTCAAATCGTACCTGAAACTTACCTGAACATTGAACCTCTCAACTACTGGGTTGATCAAATCTCTTTATTATTAAAGCCATCTTCCGTTGTGCTGTCTGTTTCTTGTAGCCTGAAGAATCCTTATTGATAGAATAGAATCCAGTTCAAATAGAGGAAAATGTTCCTAATCATTAGAACTGCCCGCAAAATGAAAGAGGCTGCCTTCTGTTTTCTTTTGTCTTTGTAATTTGAGGTGTTTAGCACACTAGACAGAGGCTGGCTGAACATCTGTCCAGGATGCTATAAAAAAAATTGTGCATTGGTGGGAGCTTGAATAAAGCACCTTCTAAGAACCCTTACAGTTCTGATATGCTAATACCTCTGTAAGTCAAGAAGAGAGCACAGGTGAGTCAACACGTGTATAAGAGAATCTAAATCAAAGTTAATTGGAGGAAAAGTGAGAATTTTTCCCTCTGAAGCAGAACTAAACAAGGGACATGATTTATTAATTTGTTGTTTGATTTATTCATTTATTCAACAGATACAAATTGATCCCCAAACAAATGCTAGGCACTAAAGATAAAGGGATAAACAAACCAAGGCCCTACTCTCATGGAGCTTACGTTCTAGTGGTTATGCTATAGAGAAAAGACATGGGCTTTAGATTCAGAAATAATTGAATCCCGGTCATGACCTCTACTAGCCTTGAAACTTTGAGCTGGCTTTTCCAATCATCAATTTCTTCATTGGTTAAATGGGATAGTAATATGGTAGTGTGAAGGTTAAATGAGATAATGCGTATATGTAAAATACTTAACAAAGGCCAGGAACAAAGCAGTTAAGAAATAAATGGTATTTTCTGTCCATAGCTTAAGCACTAACAGATACGGGTTAAAGGGAAGGCTCTAACATTCCATCTTCTGTATGATCCCCACAAAGCTCAGATGTAGTAGAAAGCAGATAGTCATGCAGAATTCTGGAAGAACTTGATTTAAAATGGATCAGGTGGACATAATTTAAATGAGAGAAGTGAAAATTGTTTAAGCTCATTTGCTCATTCATTCAACAAAAGAATATTGAGTATCTCCAACGAGTTAGAAACTATTCTAGGTACTTGGGACCCAGCAGTGACCAAAACAGAAAAGTTCCTTTCCTCACAGGGCTTATATTCTACTGGAGATAGAAACATGAGAAATAAAAAGATGGGGGAATTCTCATAATGCTGCCTGGCAATAGATATTAAATCAACGATGCTAATGACTGGTACTAAGGAAATGGGGAGGAGATAGAGGGACCCAAGCGTTTGGGTCCCCAAGATGCCTTGAAGGGGAATATATGGAAGTGAAGATAAAGACAGACATGTCTAAAGCCCTGTGGTGTTTCTTAGTAAAGTGGAGATTGTGATGGTAATGTGCAAACTGTGGTGTCTGTATTTGAAAATTCTGCAAAGGGATTGCAGTCCAGGCAGATATTGATGAACCAATATATAAAAGTGTGGGGAATGGGATATTCTATATTCTAAGAGAAGTATTCAACTGAGTTCAAATTCTGGCTTCACAACTTAGTAGGTTACTTGGAGCAATTTGTAACCTAGATTATAGTGTTGAGATGAAGGTTCATTGAGAAAATGACTATATGGGACTCAGCACATATTAAGCTTGCAATAAATGCTTATTATTATTGCTATTATTGTTATTAATTCCATAATATCAAAGCATATTGACCCTGCATATTCATCTTTTTATTGCTTTTATAACAAATTACCAAAAATAGTAACTTAAAACAACACCCATTTATTAACAGCTGTCACCAGACACTGAACCCACCAGCAACTTGACCTTGGACTTCCAGCTTCCAGAACTGTGAGAGATAATTTTCTACTCTTTATAGATTACCCAGTCTCAGGTGTTTTGATATAGCAGCCCCTCCTCTCTATTCCCCCAGCTCTGGCTCCATTCCTCTCAATACTGAGTATCAGCAGCCCTGGGGTGGATATTGGCAAGTTTCAGCAGTTTTAGTGGTGTCTTGATAGAGCATTATCACAGAGTTATGGAGCAGGGAAGGAGACCAATTGTGAGATGCTACATGGTGATAAAAGAACTAATTATGGAGCACACTGTACTCACTGTGGGTTCCACTGCCTTATTTGTTAAAGATGTGAGGAGCATTATGATTCCTACATCACAACAGGGGACGAAACCAGAGAAATAGTGCTTTCTGCCTTTGTTACTGGAGGCCTATTCTGGGTCCTGATTGAGCTGCAGAGACCTGAGAAATTCTGGGGACATGACCAAAAGGGATAAATATATGTGTCCCCCAAGGGATTATCTGATTAAATAAGATAATTTATTTAAGCTTCAGACACAATTCCCGGGGACGAAACCAGAGAAATAGTGCTTTCTGCCTTTGTTACTGGAGGCCTATTCTGGGTCCTGGTTGAGCTGCAGAGACCTGAGAAATTCTGGGGACATGACCAAAAGGGATAAATATATGTGTCCCCCAAGGGATTATCTGTTTAAATAAGATAATTTATTTAAGCTTCAGACACAATTCCCAGACCATAAAAGATACCAGTAACTTATTTAGGCCAAGTGACGTATGTTTACTTTAAAAAGGTAAATAATATTTTTTATTCATTGTTTCATAACTTTTCACCCATTTTTGGTTTCTAATATCATGCTGGCTAATATTTGCCCTTCCTTTCTTTTCGATGAGATATTTCCTTGAAAGAAAAGAGAAAAAGTACAATTAATAAATAAATAAGGAGCATAATTGGCCTCAAACAATGAGTCTATCTCTTCCATGTGTGTCTTCTTGTTATGAACCTATCTGAGGAAGTCTGCCTTGACAGTGTGATGCTGGCACAGGAATAGACAGGCAGANAGATATTTCCTTGAAAGAAAAGAGAAAAAGTACAATTAATAAATAAATAAGGAGCATAATTAGCCTCAAACAATGAGTCTATCTCTTCCATGTGTGTCTTCTTGTTACGAACCTATCTGAGGAAGTCTGCCTTGACAGTGTGATGCTGGCACAGGAATAGACAGGCAGATCAGTGGAACAAAGTAGATAGCCCAGGAATAGATTCCAGTATGGATAGGAATTTAATATATGAAAAAGGAGACATCACACATCAGTGAGAAAAGGAAGGATTATTTAACAAATGGTGCTGGGACCTCTGGATAGCAGTTTAGGGGAAAAAAATCAATTTTAGGCCCTTATTTCACATCATGCAGAGAAATCAATTCCAGATGAGTTAACGAATTAAATATTGAAAATATCAATCCTTAGAAAAACTAGAGAAAAAAGAGAAGTGAATAAGAATCCAATTGCCAGAGGAGTAAAAGCTTAGAGCAATAGAATAAAACACAAAGGAGATTAACAGATTTAAGTATTTACAGTTTAATTTTCAAAATTCTAACAGAGACACACAAAAGCTAAAATCAGACTTGGACATAATAGTTGCAAGAAATATTAACAAAGTCTTTAACTTTTTCTATAAATAGCTCATTTCAATCAATATAGAAAAATACTAAGAATTAGATCAATAAATGGGCAAAGACACAGAAGATTTACATATGAGGAAACTATATCTGATAAAGAAACGTGGGAAAAGACCTAAGATCACCAGTAATTAAGAGAATGATAAATTTTAAAAATAAAGAATAAATGTTGAAAACCATAGAAGTGGCAAAGTTATTTTAAAATAAGAACATTTAGTACTGGTAAAGTTATAGAGAAAATATCACATTTATTTATTGCACAGAATAGTATAAATTTGTGTAACACTTTTACAAAACATTTTAATAATTTGTACTAATATGCTTAAAAAGATCTCAGATAATTTTGGGCTGCATTTCCAATTTTCAGAATGTAAGCTAAGAATATTTTTAAATGTTAGCAAAATGTTCACTGTAGCATCATATAAAATAATAAATAATTATAAATAACACTGATACAAATAAAGAAATTGAGTCGATTATGATACATTCACCTGTGCTTTATATTGTGTTAGAGGGTATATCACTCAGGGCTCCAGAAGGGAACACATGATGAACTCGTGTTAGAATAATTTGATACAGGCTCAGAAGAGAAACTATTTCCAAAGGGTGTACAGAGTACCAAAAAAACTTCTGAGATAGTGCTAATAGAAAAAACTAGTAAAAGAAAAGCTGTTGCTAGCTCTAAGCCTAATGAAGTGAGGAAAGAAAGCAACAGCTACAACTTGGAAAGAGAGTTGCACAGAGAGATCACCTTGATAGGAAGGGTGACTTCTTTAAGCCAAGGGACACAGCCATCGCAAAGCCTCCTTGTAAGGAGGGATCCAGCAGAATAAATATTCTAATATCATCTCTCCTCTTCTCTCCAATAACAGCCAGGATGCACCATTGGCAAAACTGGAGGGCAAGTGAGCCTTTGAGATCATCCATACACATCAGCCTCTCAAGATATGGAGCACAGGAAAAACAGCATAAATCAATTGGGAAAGATGGAATAAAGATATCCAGCATAATAGAGAACAGCAGTGTGTAAGTTTGCTATTATAGGATTAACTATTAAACTTGTTTCAGAGAAATAAGAAATAAAGGAAATAGGCTAAAAAGCTAAGTTTTGTGTTAGGGTCATAAGTTTATTAGTAAATTTTTCTTTTCCAAATATTACGATTGTTGAAAAGGTGAGAACTATTTTCTTTAACATTTGAATCTTCAGCACATAGCATGGTGTCAGCCCAGCACAGACATTTAATGAAATTTAAAATATCAGCCCTCTGTCTTCGAACCTCAGCAGGCACTCTTTGTCATATTGTTGGAAAGTTTTTGTCCCAATTCAGGAGACACACAAACCCCATCTCTTACCATATCATTGCATAGTGGTGTTCACTCATTTTCACTTAATATTTAAATGTTAGCCATAACCAACATCCTTCACATTAAAGTATATGGGGTCAGGGAGTCAGGTAAAAAAGAGAAACAAGTTATTGACTTAACATATACCTCGCTCCCACCTCTGCACTGGCCACAAGGTCTAAGCTGGTGATAGCCACCATCATCCAGCACATTTTCCGTTTCTCTTACATTCTGCTGGTACCTCAAGAAGGCGATCCTGACCAAACTTTCATTTAGCGGGATCTGAGTCTCAAGAGGTCCTGCTTTATCAGGTTGCCACAATTTTCAATTGATCAAGATTACCAGGCAAGTGAGTACCAGGAGGCACCTCGGCAGTCACCCTGGATTCTAAACACGACCGTATTGTGTAGCAGAGATCAATTTTCCACGGTAACTGGGGTCAGACTTGTTTGTCAGATATCGACCCCTCCTCTTCCTATTTGTGTGTTAACATAACGAGTCTAAAATGGCCAGAGGTCAATCTCAGCTTACGAATCATCAGAACCATGACTATACTTGGTGGAGGCACTAGTCCTAGTGTATTGGTACCTCCAGACCCACCAATCCTAAGGTAACCAGGACAAGAAGGGAAGGATGCAGCGATATCAACATTTTAACATTTTCCCTGGAATGGTGCCATATCCAGAGCTTAGCACTGGCCTCTGATCTTGACAAGTTAAGCACTCAGCATTGGCACAGCCAGGCCAGTACTGATGAGCAGATGTCTATGATGCTGAGACCATGAATAGACTCTATCCCTGCTTTGTTTATGAGCAAGCCCCAGGGTATCTGTGGAAAGAGAATGACTAAC